>NC_045622.1:83527400-83774900 GCF_009829155.1 Mustela erminea | reverse complement strand
GGGAGCCTGCTTCCTCCTCTCTCTGCCTGCCTCTCTGCCTACTTGTGATCTCTGTCTGTCAAATAAATAAATAAAATATTTAAAAAAAATATCTAGCCTTCTTAGACTGATGTATTCTTGTACTTAAGGAAAAGGACTTGCCAAAGCATGAAAGATAAAACGAGAGTGGGAAGACATAATCCAATCTATTAGCCGCAGCTTAGAGTAATTTTCTTTCAAGGAACACAGGCATCCTGAAAAGATCATGGAACTCCCCGGGACAAGCAATAGGCTCCTTTGGGTCTAGTACATCAATGTTACATTTAACATGCGGACACGTATGTGTTCAAAGTTGCACCATTTGGAAACTGCAGGCCAAAGATACTGCTCAGCCAAAACTTAGTTCTTCTAGTGTCCAGGTATGGAGCCAAGGAAGGGTTTTATTTCCTCAGAACTGAAGAAGCTGGTGTGTAATTTGTTAGGAGTTATGGTACATATGGTCCATCCCAAAAGAGGAGGACATAAGGGCCTACATCATCTAATTACGGCAGACCAGCTTATCAATATTTCCAGTGACTTAATACCAGCATTAAGGGTGACAAATACAAGCTACTCACATTGGTTATCTACAAAGGTATGATGTATTACAGGATAAACAACATTACTAGCGTATGAAAATAAGTGTTAATATAAACAAAGCAATAGGCTGTTTCTGTTTTGTCCTTAACAGAGCTTTACAGGAAGACACATTTTACATAGTACTAGAATTATTTATTTTGGTAGCTTGGGGGAAGGAAAGTGAATTCTTATTTCGGACTCTTTTATGATAAAACTTAAAAATGAAATGATAGTGTGAATATCCAAGAACGGTACATTTCTCATCCTCCGAATGTATTGCTAATGTTAACAGAACTGCTTCAGTCATTCAGGATAGTATCAATGATTTTGAAGCCCAAAATTCTTGTAGAATTATGAATTAAACATTCACAAGATCTCAGAACAAAAGGAAAGACTTTTTTAAAAAACTTAATAAATTCTCTAATTAAATAAATTCTCTAATTCTCTTAATAAATTCTCTAATTTTGCTTTTCTGATACAGGAAGATGTGAATGGAGAATGTGAATTTCGTGACTTGTACATTAGTTACTTGGGAGAAGGATTAATGCTTTATGTGGGTACACTATGCAAAACTTCTTTTTGCTATTTGTTTTATAGGCACCAGAATATAAGATTAGTTTCTCAACATGTATAGTCATTTAAATAAAATCATATTAAGCAATTTTGTTGATTTTCACTGAACAGAATGATGGATGAGAATAAATCACAAGATGATATCTAACAATAAGGAGACAAGATATATTACATAATATGATATGGGCTTGTTATTTAAGATCTTTAATTTCTTTATTTTCTTTATTAAAAAGTTCCACCCTACTTGTCAACATATCATTAACAACAGAATGGAAATCAAAGCTTATCATTTCATCTAAAATGTTCTAGGATGAGGTGAGACTTACACAATCTTGTGACACATACTACCTGATAAAACTTGTGCTGGATTAAAAAAAAAAATGCCAAAGCTGATAACTTTTAGGTTGACAACTTCCATGGTCCTATTGTCTAGTCTAGTTGAAGCATACCATGCAATTTAGTATCCCCGAAAGCTTGGACTTAGAATCTTGAGTTCCTACAACAACTTGATTTCAACAACTATTAACCTCTTAACTATACTACTATACAAATTAAACAGATCCTATTGCTAGAATGATAAAGAATAAACATGAGTGAGATACCCAAATTATATCAGAGGCTGGGATGTTATAATAAATCCTCGAGGAATTTACCAATGGGTAGACTCAACAATGGGGTGGAATTGTTAATATTCTCTGACATTAGAAGGTGAAAACTGAGTTGAGTAACTTTAAGCTGTGCTGGAAGACTTTCAAATCACAGTGTAAATTAACAATGTTAACTATGGCATGACTTGGAACTAAACATAAAATTTATCAATGGTATTAAGCACAAAATTGCCTAATAGTGTCCTGAACTTGTGTAGAAAATTATTGACTAGCAAGGGAAATCAGTCAGATAACTCTAGACCAGAAACTCAGGGCATCAAGTCAAATAGAATTTGATTTCTTCCTTAAAACCAAATAAATGACAGACACTTTTCTAGTATGTAATCTATAGTAAGAAACTGTTACAATTCTGTATTAAAGTGATAGCTCCAGCAAGTGTTTTTACAAAAAGACAATAAACTGTTAACCTCCACTTCCATGAGCCATTTTTTTTACTAAGACGTTTCCTTCTCTTAGGCCAAAGTTTGAGCAAACAGTTAGGCCTGGCATCTTGGGTAATGAGTCCTATCAAGCCCAGGATTCTTTTAATCACATTCAAGTGGCATTTGGAAGTACTTCACCTCTGACAAAGTTTAGTGTGCATGTGTGCACATGCACGAGTGTTTTCAACTTCAGAAAATGAGCACTGAAGAGGGATATTGAATAACCCCAAGAGCTTATTAACCAGTACTTCTTGTCATCTCCTTAAAGAAACATGGAAGGCTAAAGAGCTTCTGTAAGGATGAGTGGAAATAAAGATGTGTAGCATATTGTGTGTAAGAGGGGCAGTATGCTTATTTGTTAGCTCCCAAACGACAGGCTGCTGCTCTGTATTACCGTTACTAAAAATACCGTGCTTGGCACGGTGGATGTGAAAGAAAAAGATCTGTAGCCTGATTTGGAAAGAATTCAGTAAGGTAAAAATGCAACAGGGAACCTCCCTTCTTTCCCTAGCTTTAGGCGTCCCCTATTTCCCCTTAGAAATTTGCTTTTACTGCATCCTAAAGTACACTCCAAACTCAGAAGCTAATTTATTTAACCCCCTCCAAGGCTTTCCACACTCCGGGAATAGCAAATAAATACCAATTAAACTTCTCAGTACATCATAAAGAGGAAACGTATCAAATAAGTAGAAGGTATATTTTGATTTCTTTGCATTCCTTAAGATGGTACAGGCTGTTTTAAAACATAGTTTTGGGTGCTATTTCTAGAGGTCACAGATTATGAGAGTCTCTGAAGGTTAGAGAGAGATAAGCACTCTATGGTCTCAGTCTGGCTCAATACCATCTTTATCAGTAATAGTTTATGTCAAAGTGGACAGCCTTTTAATATTAATGTTTCATCTATGTCAAAGGACAAGCAGAGAATCAGGTGAATTAAATCAATTATATACCTTTGCAAGAGCTTGAAGTCCTAGAAATACAGGAAGAGAAAAGTCAGGGAAGGGTTTATTTGCTAAATATTCATTTAACTTAAAAACCTCTCTTTCCTCTTTCCATTTTTCCTTCTCTCCCTTCCTTTCTCACTAAACTTTTAATGAGCACTTGCTACATACCAGGCAATAAGCTAGCAGAAGATACTAGGAGTCTTTGTCTTCAAGCAGGGGCTGTGAAGGAGTTACGTACAAGGTGCTGAGGTCACTGAGAGATGTAATCGAGAAGGAAAGGCTCTGAAGAGCAGAAAAATGCTCCAGTTGAATTAAAGGGCAAGTTAAAGTTACCCTGGTAGTTAAGAGTGGTAAGAGAAGAAAACAAACAGCAAATGCAAAATCAAAGAGGGATGTAACAAGCAGCGTGGGTTGTTTGGTGTGGCTGGAGTGCATGGTTTGTGCAAGGAAATAGTCTAAGATAAGGATGGAGAAGTAGCCAGGGGCCAGCGATGTGATGCTTTCCTTCTGAAGACAGTGGTGAGTCAATGAGGGATTTTAATCATGGGATGGGACATGATCAGATTTATCCCCTGAAAATATCACTCTGGCTATCATGATATCCCTCTGGGGGGGCATGGGCAAGGGAGGTGGGGAAGGAGGGAAGAGCGAAACTGGAAGCTGGGAGACCAATTAGGAGGCTACAGCAGTAATCCAGGTGAATAATGATGAGAGATTTTCTTATTTCCATGGTTCTTCTGAGTAAGTTTCTCATAGCATCCAATATTTACTCCCTAAAAATACAATCTTACTTTGGGTCTATAGGGAAATTCATACCTCATCTACCAAAAAAGTTCTATGGTATTGCTGACATCATTTTTCAACCAGTCTCTCTCCATGAGGAAGTAGGTGTTAAAAGAAACAAAGACTGAAGAGTTGGATGTGGAGCATGAGGAAGAGGGAAGCATGACAAACAGATGGATGGGTGGTTGGATGGACATACCAACTCAACAGATAATTCTGTGACAGAAATTACGTTAGATAACAGGTTCACTAGTGTTATTTCTCCTTAATCTCCTCTAGTCTGTAACAATTCCTCAGTTTTTCATTGCATTTTATGTATGGCCTTTATACTTCTGAAGAATATGGATCAGTTATTTTGCAGAATGTCTTCCAATATGGGTTTGTCTGAAATTTTCTCTCACACATTTTTTTCTTAGATTTTATTTTTAAGTAATCTTTATACCAATGTGGAGCTCAAACTCACAACCCCAAGATCAAGAGTCACATGCTCCATTGACTGGGCCAGCCAGGAGCCCCTTCTCTTACACAGTTTTGGCAAGACTACCACTGAAATGATGTTACATTGTATACTGCCCAAGGCATCACACCAAGAGGTTCATGATGCTGGTAAGTCCTATGTCTGGTGTTGCTGACCGACGCCATCCTGGTTGATGTCAGTCTGGTTTCTCTAAAGCAAAGTGATTACCTGTCTCTTTGCGAAGGATATGTATCTTGGTCAAGGGATTTGAACTATGCAAATCCTGTTTTTCCTCAAGTTTTTGGCTACTGATTTTCACAAACATTAAGGGATCTTGCCTGCCACATTTATTAGTGTAGTGTTGAACCTAATGGTGATTCTCTATTTGCCTTTTTCCTTCTTCATTTATTTGTTTATTAGATTATTTATATTAGCATAGATTCATGGATATTTATTTTCTTCTATGGTTACAAATCAATACTATCGTTATTTATTTTATTGCTTAAATTGTTTTGAGCAATAGAGTAGCATAATATGATTTACTTTCTGATAAAAGATTACTCTGAGTGACATCGGCAAACAAAGTGTGGGCAGGCAGTTCCGGAAGCTACTGCAGCAGCTCTTGTAAGCGATTCATGGCAGCAACATGTAACGGGGATTAGGGTCAAGATTGTCGCCTCAGAGGTGGTGAGAAGTGGCTAGAGTTGGTGTATGTGTGTATTTATATGGAAATCTACTTTTTAAAGATTTCCTTATTTATTTGACAGAGAGACAGAGACAGGGAGAGAGGGAACACAAGCAGGGGGTGGGTGGAAAAGACAGAAGCAGGCTTCCCGCTAAGCAGGGAGCTCGATGTGGGGCTCAACCCCAGCACCCTGGGATCATGACCTGAACCCAAGGCAGATGCCTAATGACTGAGCCACCCAGGCGCCCCTGTATGGAAATATTTCAAGCCCACAAAACATAAAGGGATATTACCTTATACCTGTCAGAATTGCTAAAATCAAAAGGGTAAGAAATAGTGTTGGTGAAGATGTGGAGAAAAAGGAACCCTCATGCACTGTTGGTAGGAATGTAAACTGGGGCAGTCACTGTCGAAAACAGCATGGAGGTTCCTCAAAACAACAACAACAACAACAAAGAAATAACTTAAAATCCAGTAATTCCACTACTGGGCTTTACCCCCCCGCCAAAACCAAAACCATTAATTTGAAAAGAGATAGGCACCCGTATGTTTACTGTAGTATTTTGGTATAAATATAGAAATATAGAAGCAGCCTAAGTGTCCACTGACAGATGAGTGGGTAAGGAGGATGTGGTTTGCACGTGCGTGAACACACACATACAAATATTATGCAGCCGTAAAAAAAGAATGAGGTTGTGCCATTTGTGAAAACACAGATGGCAAGGTATTATGGTCAAGGTGTTATGCAAGTGAAATGAGTTAGGCTGAGAAAGACAAATACCATATGATTTCACTCATAGGGAGACTAAAAAACCACAACAACATATGAATAAACAAACATGCCAACCAAAAGTAGAATCAGACTTGGAAATATAAAGAAAAAACTCATGGTTGCCAGAGGGAGTGGGGATGGGGGTGGCGGGCAAAATGGGTGAAGGAGAGTGTGAGGTGCAGGCTTCTAGTTATGGAATGAGTCAGTCATGGGAATAAAAGGCAAAGCATAGGGAACACAGTCAATGGTACTGTAATAGCCTGTATGCTGACAGACAGCAGCTACGGTTGTGCTGAGCATAGCATAATACAGAGAGATTCTGAATCACTGTGTTGTACACCTGAAACTAATGTAACACTGTGTGTCAAATATACTCAATAATTTTTTTTTTAAAAAACAAAAACCTAAAGGGGCGCCTGGGTGGCTCAGTGGGTTAAGCCGCTGCCTTTGGCTCAGGTCATGATCTCAGGATCCTGGGACACGGTCCCAGGATCCGGTCTGCTCAGCAGGGAGCCTGCTTCCCTCTCTCTCTCTCTGCCTGCCTCTCCATCTACTTGTGATTTCTCTCTGTCAAATAAATACATTAAAAAAATAAATAAAAAAAAAAACCCAACAAAAACCTAAAAACTCAAAGTGTAGATATTAACTGTGAAGTTAGAAAGGAAATCTTACATTTATGATTCTCTAAAAATGTTTGGAAATAATTTGAACTTTGTTAATATTTATTTGTTTTTAAGATTTTATTTACTTAGTTGAGATAGAGAGAGAGTGTGTGTGTGCACAAGCAGGGGGCAGGGAGAGAGAAGCAGACTCCCCACTGAGCAGGGAACCTGATGTGGGGCTCGACCCCAGGGCCCTGGGATCACGACCTGAGCCATGGGCAGACAGCCAACCAGGTACCCTAGAACTCTGTTAACATTTAGTATGTGAATTAATAGTACTGTATACATGAATTTTTTAAATATATAATTCTTAAGCTGAAAAAAGAGAAATATTTCAAGCATACAGAAAACCCAGAAAATATCATGAAACAAAGCACCCATGTACTTATCACTAAATGATATATTATATCATATAGTATCACTAAATGATACTATAACTACATTATAACATTTGGCCACTTTTGCCCAGAATAAAATAATAGTGAAGATCCTTGTGTATCCCTCAGTAATCCATACCTCTCCAGAGGCAAGCATTAAAACAAATTTGACATTTATTTTTCTCTTGGAGAGTTGTAATTACAGCACATATATTATATGTAAATATTATAAATATATATTTTAATGTGTTTAAAATTTTATATAAATGGTATACAGCTTGTATCATTTTGCAACTGGTTTTATTTCATAGGAATTTGTGATGTGGAGATTCCCATTTTGGTACATGCAGCTCTAGCTCATTTATTTTAAACTGTTCTGGGTTTCATTGTGTGAATATATAAAAATAATTTATCCATTCTCCTGCTGACAGACATACATGTTGTTTTCAGTTTTTCTGTCCTGTAAGAAATGCCGCATTCATCGCTTCTTGGCCTTTTGGCTAAGATCATGTGTAGAAATGCCGTATTCAACATCCTTTTCTTTTTCTGTGCAGAGGCTGAAGTTTTTCTAGAGTGTGTATCCAAAAGAGGAATTTCTGGGTCAAAAATTATGGACAGTATCCATATGACAAGGTATTGCCAACTTGCTCTCAGACGCAGTTGTACCAATTTATAATCCCATCAGCACTATGTGGCCAGACTTTAAGAAATCTGTTAATTTGATGAGTGTGACATGATAGTTGTATTTTAGTTTTTATTCTTTCTGGCTACCAGTGACACTGAATATTTTTTTCATGTTTTCTCTTCTAGGAATCACATATGCCTACTTTCCCACTGAGTTGTTCTTTTAGACACATTTATTCCACTTTAGCTGGTGAGGCACATAGGAGAGTTCTTCATTTCTTACTTCGTCTGTGGTGTCTATTGACTAGGGTCAAACACTATTGTCCTTTTTTTCCTCCACAAGTTTTAAAATTTGTCTTTTCATATAAAATCTTTTAAAGTAACTAGGATTTTTTTTTTTTACATAAGACTAAATATTTTTCATAAAATTATCTCAGCACCAATGGTTGAATATTTAGTCCTTCTTTACCCTACTCATCTGTAATGTCATATCTGACATTTTTCATTTTTCTAATAAGAAAGGGTCTGTTTTTCTAGGCTCTTTATTGTCCTTTAATGGCTTATCTATCTATCCCTGTGACACCCTAGCACTTTAACTTTTTATGCCCTTAGAGAAGATCTGTTACTTGGTAGGACAAGTCATTATCCATGCTCTTCTTCTTTAAAACTTAGTTATTTTTTTTATTTTAAAGATTTATTTATTTGAGAGAGAGAGAGAGAGTGTGTGTGTGCATATGAGCAGGGGGAAGGGCAGAGGGAGAGGGAGAAAGCAGACACCCCGCTGAGTATGGGACCCAAGATGGGGCTCGATCCCAGGACCCTGAGATCATGACCTGAGCTGAAATCGAGTCAAACGCTCAACTGACCAAGCTACTCAAGTGTCCCAAAACCTTAGAGTTATTCTTGAATTTTTGCTTTTCCATTTGAAGTAAGGGTCAGCTTGTCAAATGCTAAGGAAATCTTAATCAGGAACTTGGCTCCAATGCATTAAATTTCACATTATGATACTGAATCTTTTCACCTATGAACACCCCATCTAAAAGGTCTTAAAGGGCCTTCAATAAAGTCTGAAGCTCTTCTCCATAAAGGTATCACACATGTTTTGTTAGTGTCCATCTCAGAGTCCTTATAGTTTCTGTTCTAAGAGCACAAGCACACTGCTGCTTACCAGCTCTATGATCCCATGATCCCAGGGTCCTAGCTACTGAGCCTCTCAGAGTCTCCGCTTTCTCAAAAGGAAGCCGGGGATAGTAAAGGTACCTACGTCATGGGGTTTGGTGTGAGGATTAAAGTGTGAAAGCATTTCGCTCCGTGCCTGGCACAAATAAGCACTGAGATTTTTTACTTTTCATCTAACGAGTAGTTACTGAGTTCTATGACATGCCAGGTACCTCGTTCAGTACTGAGGATAGAGCAGTGAACAAAACAAAGCTTGTCTCCCCTCAAATCAGTAATTCACGTGAAGCATTTCTTTAGGTTTGGCACTTAATGAACAGCAGCAGAGGGGCGCCTGGCTGGCTCAGTCCGTAGAGAATGTGACTCCTGATCTCAGGGTGGGGAGGTCAAGCCCCATATTGGGCATGAGCCTACTTAAAATAAATATATAAATGAATAAGTAAGTAAACAAATAAACAGTGGCAGCTACTAGAGGGTGTTAACCGAAGGAAATAGGGGGTAAGCCACAGTGTCCCAGACAGAGACAAGAGCAATGCTACGGCCCCAAGGTGGCAGAGGCTTGGTGTGGGCCCAGAAGAGGAAGAAGGCCAGCTTGTCTGAAGTGGAGAGCAAGGAGCCAAGCAGAAGACAGACCCAGGGTGCAGGGCAAGACCACGGAGGCTACTGTAAGGACTTTTACACTGAGCGATTTGGAAAGCTGTTGTTTTTTTCAATGAGCATACTAACATGAGTTGATGAATAGTTAGTACCAATAATAATAATAATATTTTCTAATTAGGTATACCTGGTATATAAGAAAGCTACTAAATATAGTATATTCATTTAATAGTGATAATCATAGCTGGTAAATACATAATGCTTATAAAGTACCAGGTACTTTACATAGATTAAGTCATTTAATCTTTTCAACAATCCTTTTACAGGTGAGTCAGCTGCAGTTACCCTTTGTAACAACCCAAGGCTTTAGGGATGCTAAGTCTCAGGGCTGAGATTGCGTATCTGGCAACATTGTTGATTCTCTTATGGGCTGT
This sequence comes from Mustela erminea, assembly GCF_009829155.1. Classification (NCBI taxonomy): domain Eukaryota; kingdom Metazoa; phylum Chordata; class Mammalia; order Carnivora; family Mustelidae; genus Mustela; species Mustela erminea. The sequence continues at coordinate 83,765,129 of NC_045622.1, read as the reverse complement.
GGATCCTCCTGCATGTGAGCAGCCACATTATCTGACAATAAGGACAGTCTGGCCCTGTCCTTTCCAGTTCTAATAATACTTACTTTCTTTTCCATTTTTTTGTGGAGTGGGGGTGTTACTAAAACGGTTGCGTTCTCCAGTATGGACTTGGAGAGAGTGGTCTTGCTCCTTATTTTAGTAGGGACATTTCCAAATGTTTAACATTAAGACAAATGTTTCCTCTTTGTTCCTGATGATCCCGCTTTGTCAGGATAGGAACTTCTCTTCTATGCTCAGTTTTCTTAAAAAAAAAAATTACCAATGAGTGCTGAATTTTACCAAGCCCTTTTCTGCACTGTGGTATTAAGGCATTCCTGGTTTTATGAGAGAAAGCATACTTAGTAATGGTGTGCGTGTGTGTCTGTGGGAGGAATGGTGGGGAGAGAGAGATATGGAGGGGAGAGGGAGAGAATAAACTTCCAAATTCCAACTGATTGTTTCATTTAGGATTTTTGTACCTATGATCCTAAGTGAAACTGATCTATAGTTTCCCTGTTTCACAACGGTCTAGTTTTGATAATACGAGCTAAACAGTCTCCCCTTTCTCTGTTCATAGCTCTTACAAGAGGGATTACTTGAAATTGATAAACTACATGTTGTATCTTTTTTGTGGAAAGACCTTCCACTGGATCTGGAATATCATAGAGTTGATGGGCCTTGGAGGCGAGATGTAAACGAGAGGGGATAACTCCGAGCTCAGCGGTTCAGGTGGTGGGGGTCGTGCTAGGTACAGGGATACAGAACATTCGAAGGGCTGGAGATGGGTGAAAAGGAGATTAATTCCGTTTTTGACATGTTTGATTTCCAGTTTCTTCAGGACATCAAATGCAGCTATCCAAGTGGTTGCTGGGGTTGTTCTGGAGATAGAGCTTTGGATCTGTGGTTCATGGATTTGTCTCATTTTGATCATTCAAAGAAGATTTACTGAGTGTCTGTTCAATGTCCACCTCTGGGTATGCAGCCTTTCTGCTCTTCCTCCCAGTTTAGCTTGACAGGGATCACAAATATTAATAGCAGCTATGTTTCCCGTGCTTCTGTTCCCTAACACTAGGGTTTTGGTTCCTCTTCCTTCCCAGATTTTCCAAAATGTAGACCTGGGAGAGGCCACATGATTGATGGGGGTTGGAAAAAAAGACTGTTCTGTAGTGTCTGAAATTAATTTTTAAGTTGAAAGAGTGCTGGATATAAAGCAAGAGCTTAATTAATGCTTGAAACAAATTAAGTGCTCAGAAGAGCTTTGGGCTTTGTTCTTGGCTATAGTTAGAGCCAGCTTTACGAATAGGTGCCAAAGCCAATTTCCATTAGTAGACTTGTTAGAAAGTCATCACTTAAGATGCACATATTACCAAGTTGAGGAGGGTTTAGGATGTGAATAGCACAAACCTCTATGAGACTTAATCTTCTCATCCATAAAATAAAGGGTTATTAGGACTTGGTGATTCCTAGATTTCTTCAGTCTTTAAAATTGTATAGTTTATATATAAATAGATGTATAAACAGAGATACTGGTAATTAAATACTGGAGAATGAAGAATTCTCTTCCATGGAGGTCTTTAAAAAAGGTATATTCTTTTTGCATATTTCAGTTAAATATATGTCTGCCTAAAGGCTAGACAAAGGGAAGGTGAATCATGAATACAAGGAACTAAATACGGTCACAGAACTGAACAGTGGGGGAAATCACGGGGAATGAAGACAAAAGCCTGGATTTCACCACAAAAGACATTTAAATGAGACCTGTAAGAAACATGCTATCAGGAAGACACTCTGGCAGGAGGGAGAAATCAGAAAGTTGCTTCCTCTCTGAGGACTTGAAGATACTGGGCAGAAAGCAGAAAATGTAAAAAGAAAAATGAATAACAACAACAAATACCCCAGCACTTTTTTCTGGACAAAAACCTCTGTGAAAGTGAACTGAGCAACAGGACAAGGGCAACATGTCACATCCATCTGGGTCACGCTGAACCTTCAGGCAAGACTATCAAGGCCTCTGAAAAACCACTGACTGCATCCCAAGTAGCCCGAGGGAAGGACCACTGTGACAGGGAAGGAACAGATGCTTCAGAGTGAGGATGAGTTAACCATGTCCTAAGAAGAGAGCAGTTGCTTTCCTGGAGGTTTAGTGCTCTGGAAAACCCTCAAGCTTTTCTGGAGCCTAGGAAAGGCCTTACTGTAACCGCTGAGAGCTTCTGCTGTCCACACTGAGGGCAGGTTGCGTCACCGGCCCGTGGCCCCTTCTGGGCCTGCCGCTCTGCCCGCAGCAACGCTGGAAGAACGGCCCACGCAGCAATCTGCTTCTAGGAAGCATACCTCATCGGTATTTAAAAGTCAGAAAGGTTCACAGAAGCTGGCAGGGAATAGAGCAGCCTAAATGGCCCTGACAACACTCAATAAAAGCATCTTTTTAGTTTTATCTTCTAGTTAGAGGAAAGACCATGCAGTTAGATTGATGTATTTATTTTTTGTTTGTGTATTTTTCCTTCCTTTTCCTCTCACTTTTCTCTTTTTACCTACACTCCACAGAGATGGAGTTTAAGTACATCTAAGAACCTCCAAGTTTTCATGATAGACTATATAAAGAAACTGAATAATGGATGTTTTAAAGATCATTTGTTGGAATTAAAAATCATTGTCAGAGGAAGTAATCTGGAGTAATAGCTGTGTGGATGGATATGTAGAAAGATTTAGGCCCAGATTGTTGGGGGAGTCTCTCTTAGAAAGCCAAAATGACTATACGTGGCAATATACAACAACTGTATTTTTATCACATTTTTTGTCACTCTATAACTCACCTGTGTCTAAGCCTTGTTGGTTATTTATTGGGAAAGACTTTACATCTATCTTTCTTCCCTTACTTACTTTTATTATAGTCTTTGACACTTTCATAACCTCATACTTAAAATAACTGCACCTCTGACTCATTTCTTTGTCTCCACCAATATGTTCTGGGTATTTTTATTATACTGACATATATGTTAATGTTGCCTTTAGTATATTGCCAACAGCCTACAGTGGTGCTCCACGTCCTCCACGGTTTTCAAGGAATTCCACAAATCATCCGTATCTTATTTTCGCCAGCACAAAGTTTCCTCAGTCAAACCAGTTCCTACACTATTTCCAAGTAGTTCCTAACCTATCTCCACTGGCATTCAAACCTCCTTGTTTTTTGATGTTTTTCTCTATCAGAAGACCTTCTTTCAGTGTTTTCCCAACACTTCCACATTTCAAGGTTTGGCCAAGTCCTAGTACCTTCTTTATTCTAGACCTAATTGATTCTCTTGTTGAACTATAATCATAGATTACTTTGTACGTTGACATTTCATTATGTATGACTGTTTCTTATCTACTAGCCTTTTCTGCCCTACTACGTCTATAAGTTCATGTAAGGGTCACAGGGATAGTCCGATGTGTGGGCAAGAAAAAGACACCAATAATATTCATAGGTCAGTATTCATTAAAGTAAATGTCAATCAGAAATCTATCTATAAGTTCTTGGTTTGCTTTGCTGGAGAGGACTTTATGTAGATGTAGAAGAGGAAGAGATAGTAATATGAACTACTACTGTGAGGGAAGGAATATAACTAAAGTCTCTGCTCATTCCAGAAAAAGAAAATAATTGGAGGATGTTCTAAAATTATCCTCAGCTTTTTGTGTCTAAAAGGAATTGTAATCTATGACTGTAAAGTATTCTGTTTTGCATATTATAAGAAAAGCTCTTTTTTTGAATATAGTCCAACTATAATTTTAAGTAATATTTTTTATACTTTAATTCACTTCATCTTGTAGAAAGTTGTTATGCACTAAATATAAAGAAGGTTTTCATGACTCGATACTAACTTATCTTTGACTACATGTCTCCTAGGTTGCTTGCAAAAATCATTAATCATTGTTAAATAAGTAAACCTTTGCTGCTTCTCACTCTGGGGTACACCATAAAGAGTTGCCTTTGAGATAAGCAGCCAAATCTAGAGCACCTATTTTTGTGACTTTTTATTTGAGGATCATATTTAAAACTACCGCGGCTTTTCTCTGTCCATGGTAACTTACTACCAATGGCAAGTCTCCTCTGACTGGGAGTCCCATTATTTCCCAATGCACCTCAGTATCAGCAGTCTGAAGGATGATTGCCTGACTCTTAGCAGTGACCCCAGGTTACTCGAAGTGAATTTTATGGGGGTGGCATAGTCAGTTAAGTATCTGCCTTCGTCTGCCTGGGATCGAGCCCCCATGTCGGCTCCCTGGACACTGGGGAGCCTGCTTCTCTCCCTCTGCCCCTCTCCCCACTTGTTTTCTTTCTCTCTCTCTCACTCACAAATAAATAAAATCTTTATAAAAAAGTGAATTTTATGTAGGCCATATAACTAATGTATTACGATCATCTCGAGTATATCCTACATATTATGTAAAATTCCACCTAGTCCTTTTCTCTTGAGTTGATAACAGAGAGAAATGAACCTCACTTACATAACTTTGACCTTTGTAATCCACCTTCTCTCTACACTGTGCACCTCCTATGCTTGCTTGTATTCTCCGTCTTCCTCTACCATGGGGATCATTCTTTAAAATGTACTTATATCATGCTCTCAGATCATACTTTTTTAAAATATTTTATTTATTTACTTGACAGAGAAAGACATGGCAAGAGAGGGAACACAAGCGGGGGTAGGGGCAGAGGGAGAAGCAGGCTTCTGACTGAGCAGGGACCCAGGACCCTGGGATCATGACCTGAGCCAAAGACAGACACCTAACAACTGAGCCACCTAGGGGCCCCTCAGATCATCCTTTTAACACAGCCTCCACCACCTTGTAAATTCTTACTCTCTTATGCATGGTAACTTCTGGTTTTTTAACTTTATTACAACACAAGCACTGCTTGCTTTGTGTTCAAGCATGTCTTCCCCAACAGACTGAAAGCAATTTTAAAAGGGAAAAGGTTATATTATATTTACCTTTCTCTCTGTGTGTTTATCTTTCCAACCATGGCTGGCCCCACATTCCATATATATGAGCATATATATATATATTTATATAGGCTAAATGAATGTCAGTGTAGTTAAAATGAATAGTATATACATACATTTAAAAATCAACAAAAGGAAAATCTGAAATGTGCTTCTCCAATTCACTAAAAGTCCAAATTTTTATTTATTGATTTAAAATGCTAAAGGAAATTTTAATTTTTTTAAATTTATGTATCTTTATTTAAAAGTAAACTTTTCCAGTATTAGTCTTATTGTAATTCTTTTTTTTTAAATTTTTTATAAACATATAATATATTTTTATTCCCCGGGGTACAGGTATGTGAATCAACAGGTTTACACACTTCACAGCACTCACCATAGCACATAGATCAATGGAACAGACTAGAGAGCCCAGAAATAGACCTTCAACTCTATGGTCAACTAATCTTCGACAAAGCAGGAAAGAATGTCCAATGGAAAAAAGACAGCCTCTTCAATAAATGGTGTTGGGAAAATTGGACAGTCACATGCAGAAAAATGAAATTGGACCATTTCCTTATACCAAACACAAAAATAGACTCAAAATGGATGAAGGACCTCAATGTGCGAAAGGAATCCATCAAAATCCTTGAGGAGAACACAGGCAGCAACCTCTTCGACCTCAGCCGCAGCAACATCTTCCTAGGAACATCTCCAAAGGCAAGGGAAGCAAGGGCAAAAATGAACTATTGGGATTTCATCAAGATCAAAAGCTTTTGCACAGCAAAGGAAACAGTTAACAAAACCAAAAGACAACTGACAGAATGGGAGAAGATATTTGCAAACGACATATCAGATAAAGGACTAGTGTCCAGAATCTATAAAGAACTTAGCAAACTCAACACCCAAAGAACAAATAATCCAATCAAGAAATGGGCAGAGGACATGAACAGACATTTCTGCAAAGAAGACATCCAGATGGCCCACAGACACATGAAAAAGTGCTCCATATCACTCGGTATCAGGGAAATACAAATTAAAACCACAATGAGATATCACCTCACACCAGTCAGAATGGCTAAAATTAACAAGTCAGGAAATGACAGATGCTGGCGAGGATGTGGAGAAAGGGGAACCCTCCTACACTGTTGGTGGGAATGCAAGCTGGTGCAACCACTCTGGAAAACAGCATGGAGGTTCCTCAAAATGTGGAAAAAAAACTACCCTATGACCCAGCAATTGCACTACTGGGTATTTACCCTAAAGATACAAACGTAGTGATCCGAAGGGTCACGTGCACCCGAATGTTTATAGCAGCAATGTCCACAATAGCCAAACTATGGAAAGAACCTAGATGTCCATCAACAGATGAATGGATAAAGAAGATGTGGTATATATACACAATGGAATACTATGCAGCCATCAAAAGATATGAAATCTTGCCATTTGCGATGACGTGGATGGAAGTAGAGGGTATCATGCTTAGCGAAATAAGTCTAGCGGAGGAGAAGAATAAATGAAGAAAATTTTAATTTTTATTTATTTTTTTAGTCATCTCTACACTCAACATGGGGCTCAAACTCAGGACCTTAAGATCAAGAGTCACATGCACTTCTGACTGAGCTGGCCAGGCACCCCTCAAATTTAGTTTATTAAAAGGAGTTGAGGGGTGCCTGGCTGGCTTAGTGGGTTAAGTGTCTGCCTTCTGCTCGGGTCATGATCCCAGGGTCCTGGGATGGAGCCCTGTGTCAGGCTCCCTGCTCAGCGGGGAGCCTGTTTCTCCCTCTCCTCCCCACTTGTGGTCTCTCTCGCTATCTCTGTCTCTCTCTCTCTCTCAAGTAAATAAAATCTTAAAAAATAAAATAAAGTAAGAAGGGTGGAGAGGTTCATTGCCTACAATCATCAACCACAAACTTGATTTTCCTATGGCACATTTGTAGGCAGCATGGAAGCTACTGAAGCTGCTGAAGAGACATTTTTGAATTAAAGCAATGTTCTTACGTTTTATTCAACTACAGTATGACTAACATTTCAATATTATTCATATCTGCTTATGTGAAAGTCATGGACAACTTGCCTCTATTATTAAGGCACCATAAGGCATAATTGTATCTAAATGATTCGGGATAAAACACACACCAAACTGTTTTGCTGAAATCAACTTATGTAGTTGAACAGTTATTGTGTACTATTAAACAGTTGGCACATTTCATATCTTTGGCATGTAAAAGCCAATTTGGGTTTAGACTTATGTTGTTTAAATGATGCCAATGTGTACTTCTCACCTTCTTAAATATATCAAAATTCCTCAGGATGCCAAACAAAATCTATCCTCTGGGAGTAAAATGTGCCAATAGCTTAATGGTACATGGAAGCATTACTAGAAAAACTTGAGAGGGTGGAAAAAGACTGTTTTCCCACTAACTGACTAAGGTCTCATAAGTGAAAATGAACTATAGCTCTGGAAATTACCTGGTGAACTTTAGGCCAGATAGCCAAATCAGATAATTCAGTACAAATTTTAGAATGATGTTTATATAAATTCTTTTAACTTTATAGCCTCTAGGCATAAAGTTGGCTTTCTTAAAGCTTCTCTTGGCAACTGTGTTTGCTATTTTAAAGCTTGGGGGCAAAGCATGTCTAAGAATCTGGAAAGAAATATTTTCTTCATGTTCATTTTCAGAATTTGGGTAATGGTAGTAATGGTTAAGGAAATGGGAACTCTATGATAAATATTTAGATGAATATGTGCTGTATGTTCAAATTAAATAAAAACATTTACATCAATCATGCAAATTATGGATTTGCTTGTGGTCTGCCAAGTATGTGCTTGTTTTGTATATAGAGAGTAGGAAGTTTAGCAAGTAATGAATATAACCTAAGATTTTTGTAGATAAACATGTGGTATTTGAGTATCACTATGTGTAGGTATTTTTAACTTCTTTTTTTTTTTAAGATTTTATATATTTATTTGACACACAGAGATCATAAGTAGGCAGAGGGGCAGGCAGAGAAAGAGAGAGGGGGAAGCAGGCTCCTGCTGAACAGAGAGCCCTATGCAGGGCTCAATCCCAGAAACCTGGGATCATGACCTGAGCCCAAGGCAGAGGCTTTAACCCACTGAGCCACCTAGGCACCTCATATTTTGAACTTCTTTTAAAAAAACCATGTAGGTTACACAGTTTTAAAATAATGATAACACAGCATGAACTTCAGCAAGAGATTCTATAAAATCAATCATTATTACTAAAATAAAAATTACTAGATTTCATTTAAAACAGAGTGGTTTGTCACTGTTAACAACACGGGACACCAAAAAGAAAGATTGGAGAAGTATTGTGAACATAGTGTACCCACCAAGAAAACAATTTCTATGTGTCTACCATGAGAAAATCATTATTGAAGGAGCCCTGAGATAGAATAAGTCACAAATAAAAAAGTCAGCAAGTGCTAAAATGCAACAGTAAAGAAAAATTCCTTTGATTCCACAATAAATGTTAATTTCACATTTTTTAAAAATAAAAATATAACAGACAGTGAAAGCTGCATTTCCATGTAGTAAAGTCATATATATTTTTCCAGAAATCATCAGGCTTAGAGAATTTTAATTGTCTCACTATCCTTCCATCAGTCATATCTTATTTAATGTAAACCTGTTCATCATGAGACTGTTCGTTTATAAGAAAAAAATAACTACACTTTTCTTTCTTTTTTTTATTGTGGCAAAAAAACTTATAACACAAGATTTACCTTCCTGACAAAATTTTAAGTGTACAGTATAATACCATTAACTATAGGCATGTAACCATTGTGTAGATTTCTAGAACTTTTTCAACTTGTATGACTGAAACTTTCTGCTCATTAAGTAGCAGCTCCCATTTTCCTGCCTGTTAGCCCATGCTGGCCCATTTTCCTGCCTGTTAGCTCATTCTAGTACTTTGACGAGTCTGATTACTATAGATACCTTATTTAAGTGAAATCATGCAGTATCTGTGTTTCTGTGACTGGCTTAATTTGTTTTTTAACTTTAATTAAAAAAATTGTTTTTTGTTCCAACATGGGGCCTGAACCCACGACCCTGAGATCAAGACCAGAGCTGAAATCAAGAGTCAGACTCTCAACTGAGCCACCAAGGCGTCCCCTATTTTTATTAGATATTTTTTTCATGGGTGACATTTCACCCATTTCACTCCTAAAATAATTATCTATTACTTCATGTTACTTTTGCAGCACTTCTGTGAGAACCTCAGAGCTTGAGGAAATGGGCCTGTTATGTGTTTTTATGGCTAACTTATACATAGATACTAATTGTGGAAACAATCTGTTTAAGAGGCGGTAGCGCTTTTGGACAGTTAATGTGGTATGGTGCGGTATGGCCATTGAAATTGACAGTAGACATAATATAAAAATTCAAAATACGCTTCATCACTAGCTTTCTTAGGCTTTACAAATAAATAAGCACATTCTGAAATTAGCTGTAATTATAAAATTCTGTTTTACTGGTTAAAAAAATACTTTTGGATTTGATTTTCCTTTTGAGTTTGGAAGAGAATGAGAGCCAAGAATAACTTGAGATTCTTCCCTCTTTCTGATAAGACAATTCCGTGTCTTTAATATAAATATAAATGAATAATTCTATAACTTCTTTCTATTTTTTAGGAAACAACTGAAATAGAAAACCCAACATACCTCCCTAAGATTCATGGTATTATTTATCAGTGGGGTAAGGAAATCATATTGTACTCTTTCAATCTAACTTTAATTTTGGTTTCCAAACAACCTATATCTCTTTCGAGGTTAAAAGCACTGAAAGTACACAAGAACACTAAGGAAAATCTTAAAATTTCCTGAAATGCATTAGCCACCCTATTCATATACCAAATACCTTGTTTGTTTATGATGGTCTACATCATTAATCTAGATAAATAATTGTAGAAGTGAAGGGAGCTAGGTTTGCTGTGTTGTCCATTGCCCAGCAACCAAAGGTTACACTGTTTTTGCAGCAAGGCCCTGCGGCGGAAGATGGGGAGCTCCTGCAACATATGCCATTTGCTATCCCACTGATTCAGACAGGAGAAACCGAAGAACTCACGTTTACTCTTAGTCAACAGGGCGAGTTTGGGGTATTTACCTTTTAAAAAATGCACTTCCCTAAAAAGTTCTTGTTTGTCATAATTAGGTGATGGATACACACAAGCTTTTGTAGAGTACCTGTATGTCTGAAATACTTAATTTTTGGACAAAAGTGTATATGCCCACTAAGTTAGTTGTATGCCTTAATTCTTTAAAATCCATTTTTTGACCTTTGAAAAAACACCTGTACCAGTAATAAGTGCTTGTAATCAATGAATAACCTATAAAACATAATATAAAATATATATAAAGCAAAAACTAAAATTGCCCCTCCCTACTGTCAATTCCCTAGTTGCATTCTCTGAGGTAACTATCCTTCCTTTTAACAGATTATATATTCTTCTTTATTATTGAAAACACTTTCAGAATGAACAAATGTGTAACTATAGATTTACAGCAAAATATATGAAATGAATTTTATAAATGGCATCAAAAAATGTAATGAGAAAAATGATAAAATTGAATTTTTCCTCTTTATTACCCTAGTATTTGAACGTTATTAAAGATACAAAGCAGATGGCTTTTAAAAACTTATTTTGCCATTTTGGTATTATTGGAAGTAAAGTTTCTTTTATCATCTTTTGTCTAAAGGCTTTAAGAAATATCACAGCAATAAGCATGCTTGATTTAAAAGGATGGGCACCATTAGGCCCCTGGCTGGCTCAGTCAGTAGAGGGTGAGATTCTTGATCTTGGGGTCGTGAGCTTAAGCCCTATGTTGGGTGTAGAGCTTACTTAAAAAAAAAATAACTTGGGGTGGTTCAGTGGGTTAAAGCCTCTGCCTTCGGCTCAGGTTATGATCCCAGGGTCATGGGATGGAGCCCGGCATAGGGCTCTCTGCTCAGCAGGGAGCCCGCCTCCCCCCCTCTCTCTGCCTGCCTCTCTGCCTACTTGTGACCTCTGTCTGTCAAATAAATAAATAAATAAAATCTTAAAAAAAAAAACAAACAAACGTAAAGGGCACTGTTATTTTTGAGATAGATGAGGCTGTTTAAGTGAAAAAAATGCACTGGTCTATGAACTGAAGGTATTTCAGTAGATGTGTACTTGGAGCAACTATTCCGCATGCTCAGGGCTACATGGTATTTCTGCTAAGAGACATTTAAGGTGTGTTCTGCCTGGCATTAACTTGCCCAATGACTGTGAGAAGTCACTAGCTGAGTCTCATTGTCTTTATCATTCAATTGGGCCTAATGTCTGCCCTGAGAATTAGAGTTTACTAGACTTTGATATTCTTTAAGACACAGTGAAAGTGAAGGCAAGATAGACACATTCACTACATTCAACAACATTAATAACTGTGCGGAAGGGAGGGACCTCTGTCCTAGGATACGTGTGAACAGGAAGCTTTTGTGGCTATGCCTCCTGAGAAGTTTGGAATAATTTACAAAGGAAAAGTCCTCCTGACATTCAACAAAAGTGGTTATTTTATCTTTTATTCTTTAAGGAGGAGTGCTTTATTAGAAAGAACAAGCGACCTGATTCTCTCAAGCACTGGTTCCATCATAAACTAGCCAGCCTGAGCCAATAAATTGCCATCTTTAAAGTCTCAAATTTCTTTGTGTACAAAGTATAATTATTATCTGCCTTGCTTTCATAATTCAACAAGTTTTTATTTAGCATTTATTTAACAATACAATGAATGAGGGTATTTTTGTCTTGTTATTCTCTGCACAAAATCCTTGTTTTACATGCGCTCACTTTAAAAGGGATAAGGTACTCTCAGAATAAAGCTCTTTTTCTTCGAGTCCAAGCTGAGGACACAGATACTGATGTATATATGTCTCTTAAGGCCACAGAAGTCAATCCCCAAAATTATAGAATTGGAGCAACTCATTCTTGGTCTTAGGATACAAAAGAATATTTCATTTTGAATATGAAACAAGGTCAAGCCTCAAAGGATATAGCTCAAGCTTGGGAGAGTCCAAGAAATATTTTCCACTCAGAAATTGAATTTATCATAAATTATGCTTTTGTTTTTTGTTTACTAAATAAAATTACAATATTAATGTGCAAATCACCATGATAGTGTATTTATAACATAAGAACATGGTGCAATGGTTCTCAAAATGTTTTTTCCTGTATGATATGAGTTATAAAAAAGGGGGTCTTTAACTTTATTTATTTATTTATTTAAAAATTTTATTTATTTATTTGACAGACAGAGATCACAAGTAGGCAGAGAGACAGGCAGAGAGAGAGAAAGGAGGAAGCAGGCTCCCCGCTGAGCAGAGAGTCTGATGAGGGACTCGATCCCAGGACCCTGAGATCATCACCTGAGCTGAAGGCAGTGGCCTAACCCACTGAGCCACCCAGGTGCCCCAAAAAAGGGGTTGCTATAATCAAACAACTTTGGCAAATGCTATACTAAAGTAAGTAAATATATATATATATATATATATATATATATACATATATATATATTTGTAAGTTAAGTAAGTAAGTAAGTAAATAAATAAATATATATTCCCCCTCCCCACCTTTTTAGGATTGCTGTTACTTTAACTGTGAATCCCTAAGTACTATGCTGAGTTTCCTCAGCTCATTTGACAGAGAATGCTCTGCTGACTTGGTGCATCTGACAGGAACAGCGGCATGCAGAATGTATTTTGGACATGCTGGCATATCCCAGCCTATAAGGTTAGTCATCAAAAATCACAAATGATTCCAATATTGCTTAAATTTCCCTTTTCTACCTGCTCCCCTGCACTGCCCTCCCCACCGCAGTTCTTCCTTTTCAATTGTTAAAGTAACCCTTTCTGGTCTCCTCTCTTTCACTCCATTCTGAACGTCACCTAACAATCAACTTCCTCAAATTTGCCATTTTCAACAGGCCACTTTCTTTGCTGACAAGCCTTTCTACTGTGCCCAGATTTAGATTCCTTAATCATGTCTTCAATAAAACCCCTTCATCTGATATTCCCAACCTGCTTTTCTGATCTGACATCCTGTTTTCCTGCTACCAAAAATTTATTTACTTTCTCCCAAGTCCGCTCTCCAGTTTTCCATATCTCAACCTCTGTTCATGTGTTCCTGTGGCTGAAATAACCTTTTTCAATTCTTTCCATTTTGTCAAAGTCTTTTTGATATCCTATCCTCTTTTGCTAGGCCTTCTCTTAGAATCTTAGCCTTATTTGAAAGGGCAAAGGAATGAACATTTATCTAATTTTTACTGTGTGCCAAGGATTTCTCAAGGACTTTGCTGTGCATTAAAAATTGCTCCTTCTATCAGCATAATTGTATCAGCACGGTGAGAGTACTTTTGCCATTGCTTGACAGGATGGATCCCTCATGGACCAAGGGAGGCCTAAAGAACTCCTTAGCAATTGGGCCCAGATACTTCCCAAGCGTAATGGTAGCAAAATGTACCACACCCATCACCCAACCTCCATATAAGACGTTTGAGAAAAAGAGGCTAAGAGTTATGGGGCCACCGGTCTTCGTGGGAAATACAGTGCTTACAGTGAGAGGAGATTCTACTCTGTGAAGCTAGTTCAAAGGTGCCGGAGACTAACTCCAAGAGACTCGAAGAGACTGACTCAAACACTGGCTGTAAAAGGAAAAGACCGGCATTTTATTCCCCACTGGACATCTGTTTAGGTAGAGAACGTGTTAATCTGTCCCTGGGCCTACACGAGCAAGGCAGAAAGAACTAGAGAGGAATGGCAGGCAGAGAGAGGGGCACTGGGGGAGCCCCCTGCATTGCCAGGCATTGGCCCGGTGAGGATACAGGAGAGTCCTGTGGGACATGTGGCAGGTACTTCAGTCAGCTTGCCAGGGCTCTACCCAAGATGATGACCCGCTTAGTAAGGGAAATCTGTCAGCAGGAGGCTGATGAGGCATACCACTGTGGGCCTAAGAGGCAGGGGCACAAACGCTGTCTTCTGACATCAGAAAACAATATGGTGTAGACACCCTTCCCGGGCCCTCTGAAACACTCATATATCTAGCCCTTAAGGGGAACAGCACTTGGAGGCCTACCTCTGAGGTAATCAGGAACGTAGTCATAATCAACAGAGGATTGTAAGAGTGGCCAGCTGTATAAAGAACACACACTCTGTTACCACTCCGTTTTCCCTGGTCCTACAAATTGGAGGACCTGGGCCTTACAAAAAGGAGAGCCAGAATCTTCGTAACCAGACTCTGCTCTCCAATCCCTTCAATCCCTCCAACAGTGAAGATCCCAGTTCAGGCTTGCATTGAGTAAAGGGCAGACAACATTTTGAACTGCATTTGAGGTTAAAGTTTCAAACAATGATGAATTTTAATAATAAGTGACCCCAAAGTTGTTAAATATGACAAAGATATATTTAAGGAAAAGATTTGAGAGTTGGAAGCCACGGTGATAACAAATAAAACTGTTTAATGTGTATACCTCCTGAGTTGAGATTCCTCAATAAACTGGTTAAATAAACAGACTGGCTTTGACTCTTACTCCATATATATGCATATTATACTCAGAATAAGAGAAAGCGGAGGAAGTGACCATTATGCCTCTGGCTTTGTTACTTTCAAATTTTACAAATGAAGTTAATGAGGGTTATTAAATCTATCTTGTTGGCAATTTGAAAGCACAGGTGTCAAGGTATTACACTGCATATTATCTTTGAATTCCCCTGTTTTGGAGAGATGGGTTAGATAAGCTGACCTAGCAATTCCTCTCCATTATAATTAGTCAAGATTTTATAATAACCATTTTAATTAAAATATAATAGCAATTATGATTACAATGAAATGGTTGTAGTCAACATTAGTATTTTACACAAAGAAACAAGAAATCGCTTTTGATAAGGGAGACAAAAAGAAAATAAGGTCAGCATTATAGTAGATATTGGTTGACACTCCCTTTTTCTCTGCCTCATACTTTCTCCCTAGTCCAGCTTTCTCAAGGAGAGGTCTAAGCGTGTACCAAAAATACAACAGAGGTGTCTGGTAGCTTCCTTTCCACTTCCTTGTCCGGAACAAAAAGGTCTAAGGCCCAGCTCTGTCATTAATTAGCTGCATAAGCTTGGACAGGGTAATACGGAGGGAAGGTTAGAGGAGACGTCTGCAGAAGGTTGCAGTTCTAGGAGTATCCACAAATCCTCTCTACTTTCTATTTAATCTCTCCAGTCCTTTGACATTACTTCATAAGAAATCTATTTATTTGCTAGTTCCTTTTGATGCTTTCACTAGATCAAGCCAATCACCTACTATAAACAAGTACCCAAGGTATCTACAATCAGTCAGGGTCTTATCTTCTATAAATCTGCTTTAAGACAAAGCCTCCAACACTGCACAGTGATTTGCTTTGTCAGTGAATGTCTCAGTTATTCATTCCTCTTTTAGTTCTGCAATGAGGATCTCTGGGAGTCAGACTGCCTGGGTTTGAATCCTCACTGTGCCTGTTACTAGAGTGACCTTGGACACCAGTAACTTTATCTGTAAAATGTAGGTAACAATGGCACATACTTCATAAGATCTTTTGAGGATTAAAGAATTAATACGTGAACAGTGTCTGGCATATCAGATATTAGCCATTATCTTATTATTTTATAATGAGTAGTTTGGGTTTAGCCTGCAGTTTCATGGGTATTACATAGAAGGGTCCAGCGCTTGGGGTTTAATGTGCTGTGACTGCTCTCTTTAAATTCTTTTTTTTTTTTTTTAAGATTTTATTTATTTATTGGACAGACAGAGATCACAAGTAGGCAGAGAGGCAGGCAGAGAGAGAGAGAGAGAGGAGGAAGCAGGATCCTGCTGAGCAGAGAGCCCGATGTGGGGCTTGATCCCAGGACTCTGGGATCATGACCTGAGCCGAAGGCAGAGGCTTTAACCCACTGAGCCACCTAGGCACCCCTTGAAATTCTTAATAACTGTTTCTGTAGATCTGTGTTCTAAACATGGAGTCTGATTGGACAGTGAGGCATGTATTGAGGGGAGGGGGGTTGGCTACTGTATAGTTCGCTCCTCCTGGCCTCCCAGGATGGGTTTTCCACTGCTGCTCTGCCATCTCCTGGTACTTAAGCCTCTACCAGCCTCGTCCTCCCTGCCCTCCCTTCTTAGTGCATGTTGTTCTCTGCCCTATTCAGGACCTGGGTATGGTTGTGGGAAGGGTCACGGTGTGCATGCACCCGACAGCATCTTGAAGTAGAGCATGGGGGCAGCTGTCTTGCCTAGGGCTGGCAGTATCACAGAGCATTTGGTGGGCACTGGACAGGGGCAAGCTTCTTGTCCAGTTATGATCCACTTGCCTGCCATGTTCCAGTGTGGAGGGTGCGATACTCAACCAGTATGGGTTGGGCAGTGAGGCTGTAGGAAAGGGAGATGCCTGGCTTCACTTCCCTACTTCTGGCCAAGGCTAGGCATATTGGTCTGGTGGCTAGCAGGAGGGGAAACATGACATCTGATGGGCTGCGTGTGCCCCCCCTTCCTCCTTCAAGTCACAGGGAGAAACCCCGTGGCATGTGAGAGTCTGTGCTCTGAGAGTACCCAAGTGCCCAAAGGAGCATGACCGAAATTAACAAATAAAAACATCGCTGCAGGTTGAGACAGTATCATGGAAGAATGGAAAAACTTCATATTTCAGTACTTTTAATGGCACTTTTTCTAGTTTTTTGAACAAGGGGACCTATACCTTCATTTTTACTGGGCTCTACAAATTATGCTACCTTGTAGGCCTGCCTACAAGACTTACTTTCTGGGCGCCTGGGTGGCTCAGTGGGTTAAGCCACTGCCTTCGGCTCAGGTCATGATCTCAGGGTCCTGGGATCGAGTCCCACATCGGGCTCTCTGCTCAGCAGGGAGCCTGCTTCCTCCTCTCTCTCTGCCTGCCTCTCTGCCTACTTGTGATCTCTCTCTGTCAAATAAATAAATAAAATCTTAAAAAAAAAAAAAAGACTTACTTTCTTCCACAGAAAGCTTTTATTTATTTATTTGAAAGATGATACTTATTTACTTATTTGAGAGAGAGAGAGAGTGAGAGAGGGGAAGCAGGGGGAGGGGCAGAGAGATAATGTCAAACAGATTCCATACTGAGTGTGGAGCCCAATGTGGTGCTTGATCTTATGACCCTCAGATCATGACCTGAGTTAAAATCCAGAGTCAGACACTTAATTCAATGAGCCACCCAGGCGCCCCCAAAGAAAGCTTTAAAACAGGCAATTTTACTAGGCATTATCTTTGAGCAGTCATAGATAATGTAATTAAACTATGGGAATATAAACAATGATAATCTTAAACATCATATATCAATTTTATTTTATTTTTTTAAAGATTTTATTTGTTTATTTGTTGGGGGGGGGAGCGAGAGAGAATGAACAAACAGAAGGAGCAGCAGGCTCCCTGCTGAGTAAAGAGCCCGATGCAGAGTTGGATTCTAGGACCCCGGAATCATGACCTGAGCCAAAGGTAGTCACTAACTAACTGAGTCACCCAGGTGTAACTCATATATGAATTTTAAAGTGAATGGCTCTAATTTTAAAATATTCATACTAACTCAATATTTTTAAGATTACCATGCTTTCCAACCCGTATACTAGAAATCAAGTACTGCTCCCTTTCTGAATTTTCAAATCTTAATGATTAGCTTTCTGGACAAAAGAATAGACAGTGGAAACAAACAACAA
This sequence comes from Mustela erminea, assembly GCF_009829155.1. Classification (NCBI taxonomy): domain Eukaryota; kingdom Metazoa; phylum Chordata; class Mammalia; order Carnivora; family Mustelidae; genus Mustela; species Mustela erminea. The sequence goes on along the minus strand of NC_045622.1, from coordinate 83,747,411 downwards.
AAACAAATATTTTAAAAGTTTTTTGTGGGAAGTCTTCTCTTCCTTTCAATGGCCGATCTGGATAAGTGTGCTCTTTATCTAAGCAACATTTCAGATACTTAAATATTTGAAATACAGTGTGTGTTTATATTATGCTAATGAAATAAACTACAGTTAAATTATAATTCCACCCCAAATTTGAATCAATAATACAATAAGGAGCAACAATCTATTACGAAAGCTGTTGACAATGGGAGAGTGTATCAGGCTGAGGCGGGGCTATAACAGAAGTGAGGAAGGCAAGGGAGAAGATCATAGTGATTAGTCAGGGAGCAAGTAGTAAAGGTGAACTCAGCCTCAGAACAGCTGATAAGTGATTGCCAATTATTTAAATCATCAAGACTGAAAGAGTAAGCCTGATAAAAGCAAGAAAAATAAAATCAGTAGTGCCATGGATCCAATGAATTGTAGTTAAGTCAACATTCTGGTGTTTTCATTTCAATATTATTCTCAATCGAACCATTTCATCTGAGAAATGATTTGCTCACTTATATTTTCTGATTGATTAATGTCCCCAGGGTGCTGCCAAATTAGAATTTGCTACCCCAAATATTCCCCACAACAAGACTTGCCACTGGTTCAAAAGTACGCTGAATGAAAGAAGGCCCATCCAGATTCCAGCTGAGCAGTCGGGAAGAATCATCATGGGTTGAATGGAAAATCAGGAGTTGAATGCAGTTTTAGAAAACAGATTTTTTTTTTCAAAAAAGTGCCAAAACAGTTAAAAATTCTAGCAAACCAAAAGCAGTGTTGTGGTACAGTATTAATTACATGCGTGCCTATAACCTATAGTACAGGTCATAATCTTGTAATTTTCTGTTTCTTTTCATGGCAACAGGTTAATAGCCACAAGGAAAGTCTTGCACACCAAGATCAAAAGGAACCTATTGGCATAAGGCATCTTGGCATCAGCCTAGATTTGCACATGCTGACATGTCAGAGTCTTGAAACAGAAACTTCAGAACTTCCTCATGAATGCTGAAGGGAAGTCATTGACTTCATACGAGCTCAAAAGTACATCTTTCCAGGGATAGCATTCAACCATACAAACAACAACACTGGGCAAAGCCTGGATATGTACTTGGAAGTGAAAGTCCTAAGCAGAACAAAATATGAGTCAGCTCCTCAAGCTGCCAAGTTTCATATAAGAACTCAAAACTAAATACAAAATAGGGAGTCACAAGCATATTGAATAGCAATTTTGACTGATGGGGCTGCTTCAGCATTAGCAATAGCCCCCATTCCTGTACCATGATCATAAACTCCCCTGGCCTGGCTTCTCAGGTTGGGCATAAGAGCCAGGGGAACATGATTTCATTCCATCTGGTCCTTGGCACTTACCTTCCTTTTGCTTTATCTTGCAGTGCGAATCTGCTCATGCCCTGATGTCCTCTCCAACTTTTCTTCCTAGTTATGGTGCCTAATGTTTCTTAAGTGCAAGGGTTCTACCCAGCATGTCAAGCACCAGTCACTGATGGACACATGACAAGGGCATTTTAAAAGTTTAGTCGTTCTGTTGAGTGGTCTCCGTTGATCAGTCAGTACTAGCCTCTGAAGGTATTAAATGCTTCAACGCATACAAATTTTACCACAGGACTTACAGAATTCCAAAGTTTTATTATGTCTTACCAGCTATTCCTGTGCTTAGCAACTGAAAGACACTTTCATTCCTTTTATATATTTTTTTTTTTTTTGGCCTGACTGGAGCTCAAGAGTGCTGGAGTGTATGCCTGCGTCAGCGGGTTACCACTTCAGTACAATTCAAGCAAACCAATTTGAAAAAGTGCCAAACTATTTTGGGACTGGGCAGACAATAGTGACCCTTCATGATTCCATGAATAATGTAAACAGGGAACATATTGCTGAGGTCAAAGAAAAGGAAAAAAATTAAAAGTAATTGCCTTGAGAAAAAAAAGAGGTGTAAGATTTTAGCGAGGCAAACAGCATTCAAGACGGAGAGCATACTCTGTTTGTTCACACATTAAGGGTAGAGTTTTAGTTTTTCTAGTGGCAAAATTTTGTTAACTATAATAACTTCTCTTGAAAGGATAGTCTCTTCCATAAATGGTGCTGGAAAAACCAGAGAGCCACATGGAAAATAATGAAACTGGACCCTTATCTTATACCATACACATAAATCAACTCAAAATGGATTAAAGACTTGAAACCATAAAACTCCTAAAAGGAAACGGGGGTGAGCTCCTTAATATGAGTCTCAGCAATGATTTTTTTTGGATTTGACATTAAAAGCAAGAGCAACAAAAGCAAAAATGAGTAAGTGGGAACTACATCAAACTAACAAGCTTCTGCACAGCAAAAGAAACTATGAATATAATGAAAAGACAACCTATGGAAAGGGAGAAAATGTTTGCAAATCATATATCTGATAAAGGTTAACTTCCAAAACATACAAAGAATTCACCCCTACACAGAGAAAGGGATGGTTTGCCTTGTGTTCCAAAAAAAAAAAAAAAAAAACCAACAACAAAAACCTACCATATGATCCAGGAATTTTATTTTTGGGTATATATCCATAGGAAATGAAGTCGCTATCTACAAGAGATATCAGCGCCCCCTCATTTAAGCCTGCAACAGTATTTACAATAGCCAAGACATGGAAGCAACCTAACAGTTCATTGACAGATGAACAGATAAAGAAAATGAGATAAACACACACACACACACACACACACACACACACACACACTATGTAGTAGTACTCAGCCATAAAAAAGAGGAAATCTTGCCATTTGTGACAAGCTGGATGGACCTTATAGGCATTATGCTAATGAAATAAGTCATACAGAGAAAGGCAAATACTGTTTGATTTCATTTATACATGGAATCCAAAAAATTGAACTCATAGGAACAGAAAAGATTGCCGGGGGTGGGGTGGTGGTGGTGGGAAGGGAATGGATGAAGGTAGTCAAAAGGTACAAACTTCCAGTTATAAAAGAAATAAATCCTGGGGATGTGATGTACGGCATGGTTGCTATGGCTAATAATACTGTATTGTATCTTTGAAAGTTGCTAAGAGATTAAATCTTAAATGTTCTCAGCACACAAAAAAATAATGTCGTAACTGAGACAATAGATGTTAATAAAATTACTGTGGTAATCATTTTCAAGTACATACATATATCAAATCCTGTAGTACATCTTAAATTAATACAATGTTATGTGTCAATTATATCTTAATAAAACCAGGAATAAAAGAAATATGTAATTTTTTAAAAAAGATTTTACTTATTCACTTGACAGATCACAAGTAGGCAGAGAGGCAGGCAGAGAGAGAGGGGGAAGCAGGCTCCCCGCTGAGCAGAGCCCAATGTGGGGCTCGATCCCAGGACCCTGAGATCATGACCTGAGCTGAAGGCAGAGGCTTAACCCACTGAGCTACCCAGGTGCCCCAAGAAATATGTAAATTTTGTTTAGCAGTTCTATCTGCAAACAGAAAATATCTTGTGGGGCGCCTGGGTGGCTCAGTTGGTTAAGTGGCTGCCTTTGGCTCAGGTCATGACCCCAGGGTCCTGGGATCAAAGCCCAGCACTGGGTCTCCTGTTCAATGGAGAGCCTGCTTCTCCCTCTCCCTCTCCCTGCTGCTCTGCCTACTTGTGCTCTCTCTCTTTGTCAAAATAAATAAAGTTTCTAAAAAGAAAGAAAGAAAATACCTTGTAAGATATCATTTCAGGTGTTTAATGAAGTTCTACATTTAGGTAGGTAAACATTTAAAAACAAACAAACAATGCTGTTCTAAGAACTGCATATTTGTCAGTTATAGCCACCGGCTGGATAGTAATGCTAGTTGCCTATATTAGGGAATAAATACAGCATAAACAAACATGTTCAGAAAAAGGATTTTAGTTGACCCTGAGCTCAATATGAGTCAACTATGGATGGCTTACCTAAAAAACCGATACATTCCCAGAAGCACTATCCTAGTGCCGTGGACTCATTTGGCAATGTGATGGAGTCTATGAACTCCTCTTCAGAATAATGTTTTTAAATGTATAAAATGGAATACACTGGATTATAAAGAAACAGACTGCACTGAAATGGTATCAAATAATAAGCTCATTTCTGATATAGTAATACCTGTACTGTTTCAATTAACTATTAAATAGTAAGAATAGCAGTAGGCCCAATACACACCCCCCCCCCCGAAGGAGATGAATATAAATGTTATTTTGAGATACATGTATAGTTATAATCTTTTATGGAAGAAACCTGTGCTAATGCTAATTGTAGTTTATTGCCTATATTCATAATTAAGAAAATACTAAATTTTAGTGGGAGGTTAAGAAAATAAAGATGTAGATTCCCTTCCATGTTTTTGGAACACCTAAATTCTACCCATGAATTCCTTGTTCTTAAACTCCTTCAATATAAAACACATTTACTAATGGTCCCATGGGCTTATGGCATTTGGCCTCCTCATTCCCTCTTTCCCTTCTTCCCTACTGCTTACTTGACAAGTTGGGGAGAAAGGCTGGAACAAAGGAGGCATGACACATCAGGCTGGGGGCAGTTTTTTATGTCCAGAATTGTCTACCACCTTCTCACCAGTCAATAAAATCCCAGCCATTATCCCAGGTCTAGTTTAAATACTACTTTCTGGAGTAAGGTGGTACAATCCACAATGACTTCTCCTCTCTCTGATTTCCTACTGTATTTAGAAGTCAGTTCACCTCATTTTAGAACTGAATTAGTCTCTACTTCATCCACCATCAGTTTTGTCTCCTTGCCTAGCCAGGGAGGTTGGGAGAAATTAGGAGTGTTTGCTGTTTTGTATAAGCTAAGGCATACAGCTCAGAACATTGTAGGCATGTTGTATCCTCATACAATGTTCATCCTACGAGGATGCTATGCTATCCAGCTGCACACATCACTTATGGCTATGAGAAACGGAGACCACATGTTCTTTAAAATTTTTTTTTTTTAAAGATTTTATTTGTTTATTTGACAGACAGAGATCACAAGTAGGCAGAGAGGCAGGGGGAGAGAGAGAGAGGGAAGCAAGCTCCTTGCTGAGCAGAGAGCCCGATGTGGGACTCAATCCCAGGACTCCGAGATCATGACCTGAGCCGAAGGCAGCGGCTTAACCCACTGAGCCACCCAGGCGCCCCCCACATGTTCTTTACTGTTGGGTCACCCACAATGGATGACTGAGGATAGGCTCTATCATGTGTGTCCTTGAACTGATAACACATATGTGGCACTTACATGTGCCAGATACTCATCTAAGCATTTTGCATATTCATTTAATCCTTTCATTTAGCCCCATGATGTAGGTAGTGTATCGATCCCTATTATACAAATGAGGAACCTGAGGAACAGGCAATTAGTGAAGAGATGGAATTTGAAACTGGGCATTTTTTCTTTCCAGAGCTAGAGCACTTACCCACTAAGCTGCACGGCTCCTCATGACATTTGTAAGTACAAGGAATCCTTGTATATACCTGCAAGTTTAACGTGAAACCACTCATCTTGTAATTAGGCTTTCTTCCACTGAACTCCTATATCCCTTGACTGGGTTATCATTAACTCAGGCCTTGTACTGTTAGAATTTTATGACAATAATCACAGCTACTATTTACTGAGTATCTGCTATATGCCAGAACCGGCGCTAAGTGATTTCATGTATACTTAATCTCTGTAACAATCTTATGAGGCAGGGAAGGATAGCGAGGCTCACATATAGTAAAAGATTACGTAGTAGAAGAACAAGGATTCTAAATCAAGGCTTTCTTAATCTTCGCTTAAAACACGATGTTACACGACTTCTCTGTGGATTTTGCCTTATTTCTACAACTGGATTTAAATTCCTTAAAGGCAGGGATTACATTTCATACTTGCTTGTTGAATGCCTTAGTCTGAACAAAACATTTCTTGATTGATAGGCACAATTCAGATTTCACAGAATTTAGCATAGGCATGTAGGATGAAAACGTTGGGATCTCCCATTAACTGTGTCTTTTGGAATACCTACAGTGATCCGGCTTCAGCTTGCTTATCATTAAAAGAGGGAAATATACTTAATCTTAAGAGTGTTTGAAGATTAAAAGGCAGTAATATCTGTAAAATATTGTCTGCCACATAGTAGGTATTCAAAAGAAAAAAAAAGCAAGTTTTTTACTCCTTTCTTTGAAACACAATTTTTGGTCATGTCTACAATGACTGATTTTAGCATGTGATTTTGTAAAAATGCCAATCTTTGGTTGTGCACTTGTTGAGATTTGTAGTACTGAGTCTAATTTATCTTTTTTCTTTTCCTCAAAATCAGCTAAAATGATAAATATTAGTTTATCTTAAATCAGAAAGGATTCCTTTCTGAGCCAATGAAGTAGTTCTGGTTATATGGTCCATCAAAGTGGTTACTGTGAGCCAATATGAAAGAAATGTATGAAAGGCAAAGATGTCCTCAAAGATGTCCACGTCCTAATCCCTGGAACCTGTCATATGTTACTTTACACAGCAAAGAGGAATGAAGGTTACAGATGGAATTAAGGTTGCTCATCAGCTGACCCTAAAATGGGGAGATTCTCCAGCTTTATTCCAGTGGGCACAATGTAATCACAAGGGTCCTTAAAAGTTGTATAGAGAGAACCACAGAGTTGGCAGTGTAAAAAGGATTCTGCCTGACCCAGCTAGCTTTGAAGATGGAGAAATGGGGTCAGAGCCATGGAATGCAGGCAGCCTCTAGGACCTAAAAGGCAAGGAAATGGATTCTCCCCTAGAGTCTCCAGAAGGGACTCAGCTCTGCTGACTCCTTGTTTTTAGCCCTGTAAGACTCATTCTGGATTTCTGGGCTCCATGACTGTAAGACAGTAAATCTGTGTTGTTTGAGCTACTAAAATTTGTGGTCATTTATTACAGTAGCAATGGGAAACTAATACTGTATGTAAATAATACCACAAATTTGGAACTATGCAAAAACACATATGTCTTTTTTTTTTTTTTTTTAAGTAAGCTCTACTCATGACCATGAGATGGTGAGTTGCATGCTCTACTGACTGAGCCAACCGGGTGCCCTATAAATCGTGGTCTTAAACAACTTTCAAAAAAAAAAAAAACAACTTTCAAGGAACTACATGAATAATAACAGTGATATTTCTCTTGATTGTATAGGTACAGAAGTCCAATAAAATGCAATATAGTAAAATTTATCCTTACAGATTCATTAATAACATTTATTTTAATTAGCTGGATTAGAGATGAACACTTTTTTCCTTTGCAATTCATTCTTTAGTAACTAGATACGTCTTTCTACTTGTGCACATGATAAGAGAAAAATAAAAAAAAAAGGCTTTTAATTATAATAGGAGAGATTTTTCCTTGGGAAAAGAGAAGGTATTTTTGATAATATCACTCCCAAATCTAAATTACATCTTTGGCTAATTTGTACTAAATGTATTGCCTGGCTCTCAAATCCCCTATGTTACCAAACTTAACTACAAACATGAAACTTCTGCTCAAATCATGCAAGTCTTTTCTATGCTATCACAGACTCTGCTCATTCCTTTTTTAAAATGTATTTTCTTTTCCTTATATTTTGTTAGGATTTTATTTATGAGGGAGAGAGAGAGGAAGCACGAGTGAGGGTGGGGAGGAATAGAGAGACAAGGAGAGGCAGACTAGCCACTGAGCAGGAAATCCAACATGGGGCTCGATCCCAAGACCCTCAAATCATGACCTGAGCCAAAGGCAGACACTTAAGCAACCAAGCCACCCATGCATCCCACTTTGCACATCCTAAGTCTCTTTTTATGGCATCTCTACTCTACCTGGAATGTTCTTCTTTTCTGCCCTTTCAACAGAGACTAATGTGTTCTAAGCATTTATAGCACTAATGTTCTCTAACTGTACTTTAGCCTCTATTGTGCATTATTCTCTTATCATTTGCATGTTATTCATTATTACTTCAGGTTTATTTGTTTTATTTCCCTGTCAAGTCCTTGATGATTGATATTGGATTATGGGTACATAAGATTCATTATATTTGTCTCTATGTTGTATATGTTTGAAGCTTTTTATAATAAAAAGTTAAAAACAAACAAACAAAACAAAACTAGGGAGATTCCCTTGTATCACTAAAGCATTCTTTCAATTTCTAGGTTTCTCCTTCCCTAGCACCATAAGGTTGGTAGAACTGGTTTGCCACTAAGGCTATACCACTTTTGGCTGAAGAAACATGATGTAAAAGAAAGGTATGATACCATGCCCAGAGGCTCATGGCCTTATCCAACATAAGAGCAGATTTCTGTAAGCTGGTGTACATTATTCACGATAACACTTCACTATTGCTTGGTAAAGAGAGATGAGAACAGTTTTAATTGTTTATATAATTTTTGCAACCTCTGCTTCAATGTTATTGATGCAGGATTCCTTGTTAGCATTCTGGAAAGAAATGATGGAGGCAGAAGGTTTTCATCAACACTTAATAAAGAAAAAGTTAGAATCAACAGTAAAACTTACTATTGCTAGTTTATACTATGAAGTATTAACAACACAAAATGTTAATTAATTTCTAATTCTCTATTCTATTATTTAGATTTCATGAAGGTTGATTGGACTTGATCCATCATTTTACGGAAAATTAATTATTTCAAATACATGCACCACTTTATGCAACCTGCCTGATTTGCATTGAGGAAAATTCAGCAGAAGTAATTGAGGCACAAGCAAATACTGGCACTGACTGAACTCAATTTTCATTCCAAATTTCTGCAAAATCCCAAGGCACAACAATATCAGATGCAAGGGGGAAAACAAACAAAAGCAATGTGAAAAGGGAACATGAAGAGAGAATATTACAAGAATCAGAGAACAAAGGGATTGCAAAACTATCTTAGTGCGGTAGATGAGCAGTGAGGGCTTCATTCAGGCAAGGTGGAATAAGATATCATATGGCATCCTGACAATTGATGTCTTCATTTAAATGTAAGAATTTACATTCTAATTAGAAAGAATTTACATCTTAATCAGAGGCAGCTGTATTATCTTGTTACTGTTTTTTTCAAAGGTAATGAACTAAAGTACTGCTGTGCTTTTTCAACCAGAAACTAAATAGACAGCATCCAGTGTTATTTTATGGCTTACCTGCTGTAAGCTGTTATTAATATTTTCAAAGATTAAATTTCTAACCCAAATCTTTTAAAAATGAAAATTGTATTTGACATCACAAGAATAGTATGATAAGGACTTAAAGTGTTTAAACAAATCCCTTTCTAACTTGTATTTTAAACATACTTATTTATCAAGCTCATAGAAGCCTCTTATGATTTATTAATATAATATTGTTTTCATTTGGGAGGATGTAGAAAAGCTACTAAAGCAGATATGCCTCATATTCTGGTGAAACCCTGTTGTTCCTAAAGTTACATTTGGTTGTAAGAGAGGATTTAATATAAAACTTGACCTTATTAAGATCATTTAAAGCATATTCTTTTTCTTTCTGTGATGTTTAACAAGGACAAATAACAAACAAACATGTATAACATGATACTATTTTGCTTGTTTTATGCTATTTTGTTACTATCACATTAATAACATTTAAAAATTTAAAACTGTAATGCTTCACAAATATACACAATTCTGACGGTGTCCAGGATTGCCCTAGTTAGTGAAATGAAAGAAAAGAATGCATTCAAATTCATACTGTTCTATTCTAGGTTGTTTATAATGATGGTAGCTAGACTTGGGTCTTGGTAGTTGGTGATATCTTTGCAAAATCAAGCCCATCATTCATATGAGAATCAGCATGAGCTCACTGACCCATGGTTTAGAAGAAATTGGGCTTGGCCTAAAAGAAATCAAGCAGGAGAAAATTACAAGTGTTAATAAAAATGTAAAATGCCACCTTTGTCCCTAGCACCATGCATCTTTAGGTTATTGATCCTTATTTTCATCAGCTGCATCATTAATACAAAGCTGTAGGATGGACCAATTTTTAATATGCAGGTTTATGATTTAATTCATTATGTAATATAATTTTTTATTCAAATGAAGGGTAAGACAAATAATAAAAAGACTAAAGCTGTACCTGCTGGTTTAATACAAATGAATAACAGTTAATTTGGTCAAAATATTTGATTTAATAAACTACAGAGTCTAAAATAATTCTGAGGTATAGATTTCGCTTTACTATTATACCGATTTCCTGGATCCATGCTATAAAAAAATAAATCACATACAAATGTGCTATCTTTTAAGAAAATAACAATAATCTCAGGTAGATAAAAAATTATGAGATTAATTTTAAGGTGGCGTTTTCCTGACCTAGGCCACTCTGATGACAAAGAAGGGATAATTATTAGTTCACTGGTGCTTTTTCTTATATCCCACTAAAGACAATTTATAGAGGAAATGATTCAGATGGGCCTGACTGAATTACTGGCTCTGAAAGACGGCTTTATACTGCTGTCAGAAATCGTCAGCCCACTTCTGAAAGGTTGATTTGTCTATGGCTCTTCTGGGTATGATTTGTTATAAGGGTACATAATGCTACATAGTATACACAGAGCCTTCACTTTCAAAAGTATCCCAGATAAGTTTTCGATCCTCCCTAGGTTCTATGGAACCTGTCTGCTTTTTCATAAAGAGCATCTAAAAATAAAGCACATTTTGCTTTTTACACCGATTATGGTCCAGTGCGATATCATAGACTTCGAGTTATAGTATACCAAAGTGTTGCATCTTTTTTCACCAGTTCTCCACCTGCCTCTGTGTTTCCTCTAACTATAAATATTCACATCCAATCTAAAAGAGCATAATAAAACATAATATAGGACTCCTCTTGCTCTGTCTCCTGTTTTCGTTATTGCTCTGGGCTTGGATACCACAAGTTTGCTGAAGTAGACTCCTGGCGTGTCATTGCCTCTCTAATTCTTCCTTCATGGAATGGACAGCCTAAGGTCACATGTTCTAGTCTCCCCTATTTTACTGTAAGCTCTCTCAGTTACATGGTATATCACAAGCACGGATTCTAATCCTGACTCTGTCACTATCTGGGACTTATTTTTCTCATTTGTAAAAAGAAGAGGTGTGAAAAATTTATTTCAATTGTCTCTTTTCCTCTAAAATTAAATGATTCTGTTCTTACTCATTGTGTGTACATAGTGGGTTTTAGTTATTTCATGCCCATTAACCTATCACTCTTTCTTCAATCCCAGCCCCACATACTTTCTGCCTATTGCTGTCCAACCAAATCCCGCTCCTTTCTCAAGATCCCTTTCAAATCTCATCTTTTTCATGATGCTGCTTTGCTAATAATGCTGGCCAACAATAATTCCCTTCTTTCTAATTTGTACATTCAATAAATATTTGTTGAGTGTCTACTCTGTATTAGGGTGCTGGGGGTGCAAGGAGAAACACAACCTTTGCATTAAAAGGGCTTATCACGTAGGAAGGTAAGAAGCTAATAAAAAAGATAGAAGATTGTGACTACTACAAGGAAGGCAACAGACGGCTTGTGAAGGGAATGCGCACCTGTACATTATTTATATAGTGTGATCGGAGAAGGCTTACTGCCTACAGTATTTGCAATATACAGTGATACCTAATAATTTATGATTATCTTGAGTCAAACAAGACTGCAGTGACAAGGACACATTTTTTGTGGCCAATATAAACTGTGTGTTTAAGATGCACCAGTAAATGTTCTGGGCAATTCACATGTATTTTACCATTTAATCCTTAACATTAGGTAGGTATTTTTATTATTATCTCATTTTACTCAAGATGAAGAAAAGGAGGCTTAGAATCAGACTGCGATACTTGCTTAGAGTTGGACAATTACTAAGTGGCAGGGCTGGAACTACCCACCGCGTCTGCAAACACTGGAGTGCGGTTTATTAACTACCATGATAAACTCCTTCTTGGAGACAGGGATCATATTTAGTGGCTTTTAGTATCCGTCCTTTGCACATATCAGGTACTTAACACTGACTTGGCTTTTTCAGTAGGCATTACACTTCCCTGGAGGAGTTGCCCTGTTCCTGCATGAACTTAATTGGCCTCCAAAGACTCTTCTCAGAGACAGAGACCCTTGGACTGAAAATTCTGGGCAACGGAATCTCAAGTTTGGGTTTCTACCACAGCTTCTCTTCATCTTGTTTCCAACTGGCACCAAGCTGTTGTACACATGATGTTTTCCTGCTCAGGGCATTTGAGTTTGTGTGAGCCCCACACCAGCAACTGCCTTCATTAAGCTTATATCCTCTCACTCAAATGATCTTGACTCAAATACTGAAAATATTCAATGATAAGATGTATAGATCAGAGAGTTGTTACACGGAAAACAATGTAATAAAATCAATTAGCTAAGGACCCCACCCTTTCACAGAGTTGGGAGTTAGGTTTCAAATATTTTAAAGACCGAAAAGATCAGCTGCCAAAGAAAGTCTGTACTTTGATTTCATATGTAAGATAAAATGGGAAATGTTACCTTTTAATTTCAAACAAAACTGTGAATGCCAATAACACCTTTCCTCGTACACTTAATCGATTAGTTACACTAACAAGTGGAGACCGAGGCACAGGTAATCTAAAAGAGCACCTTAAATGAAAGGAGTGTATTTGATGCATAGTGAGCTTCAGCATTTTTATGGTGGTTTTCTTAGGAAGAAGCTAGAAGTGAACTAGCTTCTGTAACTGCATTGCTTAAACCTTCTTTCTCACTGCTGGAAAAAACAGTATCATCTCTTAGGGCATCTGTACTGATTTTTTTTTTAAAAATTATTTATTTATTTATTTGACAGAGAGAGAGATCACAGGTAGACAGAGAAAGAGAGGGAAGCAGGCTCCCTGCTGAGCAGAGAGCCTGATATGGGGCTCGATCCCAGAACTCTGAGATCATGACCTGAGCCGAAGGCAGACGCTTAACCCAGTGAGCCACCCAGGTGCCCCATCTGTACTGATTGATACCCTAGTACTAGAGCTTTAAAAAGCACCAGTTTATAAATTTGTTGGCTCTCATGTTTCCTGGAACTAACTGATAACTTCTCCTCTAGATCTGGCAGGATTATAGTAAATAAGTATTTTATTTATTTAGCTTTATTGAAGTATAACCGATATACAGAAAATTGTACTCATTTCATGTTTACATCTAGATGATTTTGGATGTACCCATACACCCATGATAACATTGCCACAATCAAACCATTAAATGTATCTATCACTTAAAAAACTTTCCTTGTATTACTTTGTAGTGGAGTTTTTGTCTTTTTTCATACATTTCCTATGAGATCTATCCTCTTTTATATATTATTTTATTATTATTTTTAAAGGCTTATTTATTTATTTAAGGGTGTAGGGGCAGAGGGAGTGAATTTTCAAGCAGACTTCCCTCTGAGTGTGAAGCCAACATGGGGCTCGATCCTACAACCCATGAGATCATGACCTGAGCTAAAGCCAAGACTTAGATGCTTAAATGACTGAGTCACCCAGGTGCCCCTCCTCTTTTATATTTTAAAGTATACAATACAGTATCGTTAACTACAGGTACTATGTTGTAGAGCAGATTTCTAGAACTTATCTCATATTGCCTAACATGAATTTTATGCCCATTGAGCAACAATTCCCCATCTATCCCTCCTCTCAGCTCCGGCAACAACCATTCTATTCTCTGCTTCTAGGAGTTTGATTACTTTAGATACCTCATATAATATTTAAATGAAAAAGTCCTTAGTTAAGTAAATAATGTGACATTGCTGATAAAAACCTGAAATCTTTGACCGATAATTTGAAGTGTGGACAAAATACTTGTAGTTAATGGAAAACTGGTTCTTAAATTATGCTGTGGATAACATGCTGCTAAAATTTTAAAATCTAAATTTAAACATCAGAATTACATTCCATAGGCTTGTAAATAAAAAATATCTGAGATAAGACAGAACTCTTTAATGGTTTTGTTACATTTTAAGAACAAAGAAAGGGGGCGCCTGGGTAGCTCAGTTGGTTAAACAACTGCCTTTGGCTCAGGTCATGATCCTGGAGTCCTGGGATTGAGTCCCATGTTGGGCTCCCTGCTTGGCAGGGAGTCTGCTTCCCCCTCTGACCTTCTCCCTCTCATTCTCTCTCTCTCTCTCTCTCTCTCTCTATATATATATATATATATATATATATATTTCAAATAAATAAATAAATAAATCTTTGAAGGACAAAGAAAGAAACTGCCTAGAGGATAATGGTAACCTTAACCAATAGAAAAGGAAGTAGTCAAGAAACTTTTACGATGAATAAATGAGAGAGCAGAAAACAAACAGATTAATAAAAACAAAGAAAATACAGGAATAAAACATGGGGTTATAGGTTTACTAATCTGTAGTATGGATAGAAATTCTTTAAAAATATAATTCAAGAACTCAGACAGATAGTTACTGAATCCCCCAAGGCAAAAGAAAGCCTACTTCCAGAAGACAATTATTGGCATTCTCAACCTGGGAGCCCATCCTATCCCTCCTCTGTATGCTAGAGACAGATTAAAATAGGAAACAGTAAAAACAAAAACAAAAACCCACACACGATCCATATCCACCTTAAATGCAAAAAGTCTAACCAAGAATCACTCAACATTTAAAACTTAAGTACTCATGGCTACTCAACAAAAATAATTTACATCTTATGAAATAGTTTATAAAGCATACAGAAGAAGATTTTACAACAGAATTAATGTCTTCAAACAGGTAAGACAGGAAGTTAGGAAAGGAACCAATTCGAAAACAGAGAAAACAAGAATGTGACTGTCAAAAAGAAAAGTTCAGTTGATGAACAGAATGAACATAACTGAGGAATTAGCAAGCTGGAAGACAGACTACAGGGCTTCTCCCAGAATATGAGTCAAAAAGGAAAGAAAATAAATTATTAGAGAAAAGTTAATATGAGAGAAAAGTCACAGACACTAGATCCAGAAACTTCAACATATGTTTAACAGGCATTACAAAAGAAGAGAAAAAAGAGAATGGCAAGGAGGAACCAATCTTGATATCAAAATGGGAATTTATTATTATGTTAAAAGACTGAAGAAGAATAAGAAGCAGAATAATTAAAAACTCTTCATGAACTAGAAAATAGAAGGAAATATCTTTTAACTGAAAAACAAGATCTACAAAAACGTAAAGCAAATTTTTTTAATGGTAACACAAAACAATAAATCACATTGATATTACCAACAAAAGCTGATAGCCAATTTTACCAATATATTTAACATTATACTGCATAGTTCTTAACAATGCAAGTAGACAACAAACGGAAATAAAATGTATAATTATCAGAGAGAGAAAACAACGATCATTTGTAGACCATGTGATCATTTATGTGCAAAATTCGAGAGACTAAACTGAGAAACTATCAGCGTTAATGAGATGGCTCGGTAAAGTGGCTGGATATAAGATCAACATTTAGCATTAATACAAAAATGTAATGAAACAGATAAAGGATCTCATTCACAAGTGCTAGGAGAAAAAGCCTCAGAAAACATTTAGGAATAAACCTTACACAAAATGTGCAAAGATTATTCACTCCTTTCACAAATATTTACCGAATAGGTAATGGGAATAGAAAGGTACGAACAATAACAACAGCAACAGCAACAACAACAAACTGTGATAAACCTATGGCACCAGTCCTTACAGAGTATAAAAAGATAATTGATCCAAGAATCACACCATAAAAACATAAAACATAAAAAACAACATAAACATAAAACAATAAAACATAAACATAAAAACAATCAACATAAAAACATAAAAACAATCAACTCGTAAGTGCTATGAAGAGGTACATAGTACTTTGTGGGTATATGAGAGAAGAAATTTTATTTAGTCAGAGAGGTTGTAAAAGGTTTCCCTGTGTGGAATAAATTACTTTGGGGGCTGTAAGAAGAATCATGTAGGTAGGGAAAAATTAAAAGGTATTTCAGGAAGACTCAAGAGCTAGTACAAAGGCCTTGTGGCAGAAGAGAACAATACTATTGTAGGGAATTAAAACTAAAAAAATAAAAAGATGTGTGGTAGGCTGTGTAACATCCTGGTATGCCCTGAAAGATGTCTATACCTTTAAGCCCTGGAACCTGGGAAGATGTGATGCAGGGCAAAAGGGGCTTTTCAGATGTGATTAAGTTAAGGACGCTAGGATAGAGAGGCTGTCCTAAGACCAGTGTAATCACAAGAACCCTTATAAGAGGAGGCGGGGGGTCAAAGTCAGAGGAAAGGTGATGTGATGACAGAAACAGAGGCTGGGGTAATGTGGCCATAAGCTAAGGACGGCTGAGAGCCTCTAGAACTGGAAAAGACAAGAATTAGATCCTCTCTGAGAGCCTTCAGAAGGAACTGGCCTTACTGTCACCTTGATTTTAGTCCAGTAAGACTGATTTGGGACTTCCAATCTCCAGAACTGTAACAGAATAAAACCGGGTTATTTTAAGGGCCACTAAATTTGTGCTAATTTGGTACAGCAGCAATAAGAAACTAGTATAGGGGGTATAGCTTAGGGGTAGAGCATTTGACTGCAGAAACTAGTATAGAATTAGTCAAGTATCACTTGTGTAATTTAAAGAAAAAAGAAAGCATCAACTCTTAAAGTAGAATTGATCAATTCTTACCCATATGTGAGTCACAGAAGGCATTATAAAATAACATTGTTATAGAATAGATAAAGACTGGTCCTGATATGTGAATCTATTACATTTTCCACACTTACAACACACAAAGATGATTCACTATCTATTGTATATAAAAAATTATTTTCAGTAGAGGACCCCTGGCTGGCTCAGTGAGTACAGAAAGTGACTCCTGATCTCAGGGTCATGAGATGGGGGTAGAATTTACTTACTAAAAATAAATAAATAAATAAATAAATAAATAAATAAAATATACACACACATTTATTTTTTAAAAAGATTTATTTATTTATCATAGAGAGAGGGAGAGTGAGGGAGTGCAAGCAGGGAAAAGGTGGAGGGAGAGAGAAGAGGGGCGAGAAACTTAAGCAGACTCCCAGCTGAGCCAGAGCCCAATGCGGGGCTCGATCTCATGACCTTGCGATCATAACCTGAGCCAGATGCTTAACCAACTGAGCCACCCAAGCAACACTAAAAAAATGTTCAATAGACTATACCTGGAAAAATAAAGTCCTTTACAAGTTGATATCTTTAGTTCAATATCAAGGATATTAGAGAGCATTCCTACCAATGTGAACTGTAAGATTCACTTCATATGGTTATGTATATGGAATTATATATCTCATATATGAACTTACATGTGATGTTAAATATTAGGTAGAGTTATGTATAAAACACATCATTCTGAAAACTTAACACGTAGAACGTCAAACATTTGTGATGTTTAAACATAACAAAAATTAATTTACTACACATTTCTTGCCTCTAGAGAAATAAGATGTTGTGATTTTTTTTTTCATTTAAAGAATTTAAAAAAACAAGACACAACCATCATTATCATTTGTTAAGGTATATAATAACTAGACTCTAGTTCCAGAGAAATTTTAACCTTTGTAATGTTTTTTGGAGAAATTATTAAAATATCAACTAGAAAGATTTTGCACCTGCATGTTTCAAGTTAATATAGTAATAGTTCTTAAATCTGTTTTCTTCAATAAAAAGTTCCTAATGATAAAGCAATTAAATATAGGTACATTCACATGGTGACTTCAAAAATCATAATTGTTAGATATCAGTAAATAATCTTTAAGTCATATGCTACTATATATTAAATAATTATAGTGCTTTCTTTCATCTAAATTATAATTTGTTTAAAGTAACAAAAACACAGGTTTTGTGTCTTCTGTTTGAATCAACCACACATAGCTTTTAGTAGCTGAGAGGTTTTTCTGTTTTCAAATACAAAAATCCACCATACAAGAATAGGATCTGAAATGATAAGAGATAATTCGCTTTGATGCATTTATGATAAGATGATTGCATTGCAAACTAAATGTATTATTTTTTTGAATACTCTATTAATATTGTAAGCAGAACAAATGCACAGATGGCACAGGCCGTAAAAATATAATTAAACTTTACAATATTGTTCCTATCAGATTTCAGAAGTGTGTTCTAGCTGAAGTTACAGTGCAGAATATATGAGGGCATACAATATTTTTAAATTTTAAGTTTTGGGGCAAATACATGAGAGTTGACATATTTAGCTCTTTCATGTTATTTCTACTTCCCTCTATGTTCTTGGCTTTCACTTTCAAATAATTATTTGAGAATTATTTTCAAGAGAAGTCATATTAACTTAAAAAAAAAACCAAAAAACCGTCCCAATACTTCTTTTTCAATCTGAAGATACTTTGGTTTCCTTAAAAAATATGAAATAAGGGTGCCTGGTGGCTCAGTTGTTAAGCATCTGCCTTCAGCTCAGGTCACGATCCCAGTGTCCTGGGATTGAGCCCCGCATCGGGCTCCATGCTCAGCGGGAAGCCTGCTTTTCCCTTTCTCACTCCCCCTGCTTGTGTTCCCTCTCTCGCTGTCTCTCTCTGTCAAATAAATAAATAAAAATCTTTAAAAAAATGCCATGAAGTAGTGGCACAGACTTCTACCAGAGAAACCACAGACTTGCTCTAGGACAGCGGGATACCCACAGAAAAGGAACAAGGTGTTTAGAGAAAAGAGATTGAAGAGAAAAACTTCAGTGGTTCCTTTTTGTCTAGTTACTTTGTATTTCAGGAATGTGATAATAGCAATTAGATGTCTACCTCAAATCTTCTCATAAATGAAGCAGATTTTAAGTTTTTAAGATTTTAGTTTTTAGATTTATTTTTAAGATTTAAGTTTTTAAGATTTAAAGTTTACAAATTATGTTAAAAATAGTGTATTTATACTTTGAAAAATACTGGTTTAACCTTTTTGATCAACAGTAATTATTTAAAACTAAGCCCCACAAGATAAATGAATAAAGAGGTTACCTAAATCTGAAAAGTGTTAGAGCTGTTTCAAGCTTTCTGGGGATAGCTGGGCAATGAGGGCTGCTTCACAGAAATACCAGCATGTTGCATGCCTGTCTTTATTCTCTGTTCCCCCTTTTAGTGGGCTTGTTGACTAAGCCACTGGTAAAATGCCTGGAAAGTTGAAGGGGCCCTAAGAGACCAAGCATAGGGTCAGAGGATTCTTTGTGTGTGTCATCTTCAGCATGTCAAGTCAAGTAAACAAAGAGACTACAGACACTGGCTAGAAGATGTAATCATCTATGCACCCCAAAGAAAATAAGAGTTACAAGCAACAGAGGCAAAAATATCTGCATTTTTTTTTTGAAGTTTATTATTATTATCTTTTTTTAGTAATCTCTCCATCCAATGTGGGGCTTGAACTCACTACCCTGAGCTCAAGAGCTGCACATGTTCCTCTCACTGAGCCACCCAGGTGTCCCTACAGTGTTTAATAAGAAGTGCTAGCAGATACAATTTCATGAGTGCTTTCTATGCATTTTACTGTGTGCTAAGTGCTTTACGTGAATAACATTCATTTTACCCAATAAGAATTTTTATATTAACTACTCCTTGTAACAACCTTTTGAATTGGTATTATTATCCTTATTTTATACATAAGAAAACTGAAATTTGGAAGGGTTGACTACTTTATGTAAGATCGCATAGCTAAAAATTACGGTGGTGTCAATTTAAAAAATACTTTTCATTAATTTTTTACATCCAGAATATACACCTAACATAATAGAAAACTGTAACACACATTAAATGAATAAACAGCATATGTTATGGTTAAAGGCTAAATGCTACGAAATGTCCATGACAAGGAAGAAACACCTACAGATATAAAACTATGAATGAGATTTTAAATATATATAGTAATAAAATATACATAACATAAAATTTATGATGTAACCATTTTTAAATGTATATTTCAGTGTCATTAAATATATTCCCATAGTTGTACTACTACCTATCTCCAGAACTTTCTCATCATCCCAAACTGAAATTCCATATAAACAATAAATTGCCATTTCTGTCTTCTCCTATGTATATTTTTAATTCAAGCCTAATTATTTAAATAAAATCTCAGAATGTAAGTGCTCAAAGCACTTCTGTCTTACATGTATATTATAACTTCAGGTACCTATTATACAATTAAAGGAGACTAAAAAGTTTACTTGGGAAATGCAATTATAATTTATTTACTAAATAAAGTAGATTTAGGATAGACAGGAATATAATTCATCAATATATTACTTGCTCCCTACTGTATTCATAGTTGATATACAATCTAAGGACATAATATATAAAAATTAAAGATATTTATATATACATATATATGAATTATCAAGCTTCCATTTAGAATAATAGATGAAAAATGTGCATATTCAGAATCTACAAAATCTACAAAACCCTTAAATCTATGAAATTAGTAAACTGAAAGCAGAGGAAAAGAAATAACTGACCTGGGGGCCACCTGGGTATCTCAGTTGGTTAAAGGTCCGAATCTTGATTTCAGCTCAGGTTATGATGTATTGGGCTTTGGTCTCAGCAGGGAGTCTGCTTGAGATTCTCTCATCTTCACCCTCTGCCCCACCCCCCCATGAAAAAAATAAATAAATCTAAAAAAAACCCCAAAACAAAAAAACCTGACCTGGCCATCAAGCTGTAGGAATAAGAGTGGGAAAATGCAGTTACAGAAGCCCAGAAACATAGCTATTTAAAAAATTATGTTGAGGACATACTTTTGGACACACATTTAAAATAGGACATTGTGGGGCTCCTGGGTGACTCAGTCAGTTAAGTGTCTCCCTTTGGCTCATGTCATGATCCCAGGGTCCTGAGATTAAGCCCTGCATCAGTGTCTGGGTCCCTGCTCAGTGGGGAGTCTGCTTTTCCCTGACCCTCCTCTCTGCTTGTGCTCTTGTTGGCTTGTGTGGTCTCTCTCAAATGAATAAATAAAAAATCTTAAAAAAAAATAAGACATTGAATATTTGTATCCCAAGGTAAGTCAAAAGACATTAGAAGTTAATTAGGACAATAATTTTACTCATAAACAATCTTATTTTAATCATGTAGCTATTTAAGTAGCAAAACTCTAGCAATTCTTGGTTATTTCCAGAAAATCTTTTAAAAGGATTTAAGGAATAAAAATATTATGAGATAGAAGAAGCTTACTGAAAACCCACTTAAGCAATTGTGACAGTTTAAATAATAACATTCAATCCTCAAAATGGACTTACCAACATTGGCTGGCTATATAACTGAAAATACCCCCAAATATTTTCTTTTACTAGTAAGACAAGGACATAAAAAGAGGAGAAGGAAATGCTTGAGTACAAAAGAGTTAACTATCCAAAACAGTATGGGGAGACATGTGATGCAGGGAAGACTTTTTTTTTTTTTTTTAACACAACAGTTCAAGTCAATGGCTATTTAAAACTTTATAAACACATTGGGCATGGGGATGGGGGTGAATGTACAGTACAAGAAATATAGTCAACATATTGTAATAACTTCGTATGGTGACAAATGTTAACTAACCATAGGGATCATTTCATAATGTATAAAAATAATGAATTACTATTATACACCTGAAACTAATAGGATATTATATGTTATTATCCTTCAACATATTAGGTCTTATTCAAGTGATTGGTAAATCAGAATCAGAAAACAGTAGTGACTGAAGCTCAAGTCTGTACTATAACCCTATAGAGAGGAAGAAGATCTTACAGGGTAAGAGAGCTGGGATAGGGATGTGAGGCAGAGAGGAGAGGAAAAAATCTACTCATTCCTACATTTTATCACCCTGTTGGGAAGAGGGGAGGAAAAGAAGCTTTTCTATACTTCTTTGGGATGCTTCTGAAAATTGCAACATGGAACATGACCTCTAGGTGAAACTAATAAGGCAGCTCTAAGGGACATTTTGTAAATGTAACACTTCCCTGAATGAATTCCTAAAGGTCAGAATTTGAACACAAATATCCTGGTCTTGTTTCACTAATCTGTCATGCAAGGACTACTGGATTGTGATCAAGAGACTTTGGTTCTGGACTTGGTTCTACTACATTCTGTGTGAGACAGGAAAACTTATTTATCTGGGCCTCAGATACCTTACACGGATTCACAATCTTTATCTTCAACTCGCAAATTTAAAACACTGTGAATGCCCTAACTCATTTGGTGGCAAAGCCTGAACTAGCATAAAGCTATCTGTAGTTTTTATTAATCAGCCTTGTGTAAGTACTCGTAAGTTTTACTGTAGAAATATTAATGTATTTGACTGAGATATTGATTATATTACCTTTTAAACAAACACTTTAGAACAATCTGTTGAAACATTTTCAAACATGGAAAAGTATGCAAGAATAGAACAAAATTCTCATATACCTCATACCTAGATTCCCCAACTTTTAACACTTCATAACACTTGCTTCATCTTTCTTTAAATTGCCTTTCTTTAAATATAGGTATACTCAAAAAAAAATATATAGGTATACCTCTCCAAGCATGTTTATATGCCCATGATTAGCCTTTTTCTGAACAATTAAAGAACAACTAGCACATATGATTCTTATCATCCCTACTAATCTGGTGTGTATTTTCCAAAGCAAGGACATTCTCTTAAATAACCCTCATACACTCCTTCAAGTCTGGAAGTCAACACTGATACAACACTAGCATCAATCCACAGAACCCATTCACACTTTCGTCAACTGCTACAGCAATATCAGGACATTCATTCTCTTCTCATATTCTTAGTCTCTGCTTGCCTTTCATGCTGACAGTTTTTCAAGAATACATGACTTTTTTTTTTTTTTTTTCTGTAGGGTAAACATAAACATGGGTCTATCTTCTTTTTCTTCCCAATTATGCTTTTTGGGCAGGGAAACCACTGATATTATACTCTGCTCTCTAGAGTTTCACATCTAGGTGATGGGCCACTTATGATGTCCACCCACTTGTGATGGTCACCTGTCATGCTGTTCATCAGGTTTTCCACGGTAAAAGTCACCATTCTTCCCTTTGTAACTGATTAGTAGTTTGTAAGAGAAATATTCTCAGATTCTGTCAGTATCCTATTCCTCATCAAACCCACTGGCCAACCTTAGCCTCCACTGACAACTCCCATCTGAAGTGAGGACAGCAATGTCAAATGGTAATTTTCTATTTCATCATTCCTTTGATGTTTATTAGTTGGTATTCTACTATAAAGAAGAGGTTTCTCTTTTCCTGTATCTGTCTACGTATCTATCTGTAGCAGTATGGACTCATGGACTTCCATTTTACTCAGTGGGTTATTTTCCATTATTTACTTTGAAACTCAGGTTGCTAGGATTAGGCGAGAAAGGTCCCCTTCAAAGTCGCTCTTGTGCCTTTTCTCAGGTTCCCATGATTCTTTGAGTACCTTCTTATTTTTGGCAAAAAACTCTAGTCTTCTGTTATATTTTCCGTGCTCCAGCCCTAGGATTAGCTGTTTTGCCCTCCTGTCTTTTTTTTTTTTTTTTAATTAGTGAAGGAAGATATTTAGAAACCAATATCTGGGTACTTGAGGTGCTCCTTCAGTTGTTATTATTTCTAAGCTTTCCAGAAGGCAAAGCTAGATAATATATCTACGTATATAAGATATAAAGACACATACATACAAATATAGACACATCTAAAACTATTTCTATATGTATCTGTATGTGTATGTACATATAACCATGATGTATGCCAATTAGAATTTGTGTTTATTCCAAAATTACCTTTTTCAAACATCAAGCAGTATTTTCTCGTAAAGTAGGGCTCTATGAAAAAATTTTGTCCACTATGTTCATCTGCCTACATAGTTATATTAACCCCTTTTAGTCTCAGTCCTGAAAGATTAAGAAGTACTGGTCTTTTTTTTTTTTCTTTTTTTTAAGATTTCATTTATTTATTTGACAGAGAGAGATCACAAGTAGGTGGAGAGGCAGGCAGAGACAGAGATAGGGGCAAGCAGAGAGCCCCACTGAGCAGACAGCCTGATATGGGGCTCGATCCCTTGACCCTGGGTTCATGACCTAAGCCGAAGGCAGAGGCTTTAACCCACTAAGCAACCCAGGTGCCCCAAGAAGTACTGGTCTTTTATTCTGCTGTCCTACAGATTGTTTTAGTAAAGAAAATTTAGTTGTAGTCAGAGAATCAGGTATCAAGAAATACAGGAAAAATATAATTCAGACTTTTCTATGAATACACCAATGCAATGATATGTATAGAAATGTATAGATTTTTTGTTCATTCTTAACACAAAAGGAAAGAAACAAACAAAAGAGCCCCATAAATTATATGGAAAGAGTTTAAAGGATATTTTAATTGTTTAAAAATCTCCTCAAACATACAAGATAGTTGAGAACAATAAATAACTCACAGAAAGATAATGGGTTGATCTAAAATAGGCTTATATGACTAAAATTTATCATTTTAATACAAATGTGTGTTTAAAGTTTCAAATTTAAGTATACTATGCATATTTTATACTGAATTAGACTAACAAGCCACCCCCGCTACAGCTGGGAAGGTTAAACAACAGTATTCAAATCTGATTTAGATATAACAGCTGTTCAAATGCCAGGGCGTACTTTACTTGAAAATGTGACCATTTAGTTCTGTTAAATATAAACTGCTGTTCTGGCTATGTTCATGTTATTTTCCCCTAAAAGTCCTTAAGCAATTTATTTTCCCTGATATGTAGTAGAATCATACTCAAGTTCAAGGGGTCTTTTTCTTGAAGTTAACTTTTCCTTTCTGAACTTTCTGAAAAAAGTAAGTGGGACAATTTTCTTACTTCTTCTCCTATCACTTGTATCCTAGTCACTTCATCAACTGCTCTTGCCAATAAAAAAAATTATAATTAATAATTGTAAGAGTGGTACTGTTTTTAAAGAGACTTTGATTAGGTATATTTAAATTCCTCATTTGTGACTGAAACAAGTTTGGACATTTCACACTGTAGACAATAATTCCATCATGGCTACCTAGTACATGTGTTAAATTATGAGTTGTAAAAGTACCATTCTCAGGAATAAAACAAAGAAATAAAATCCTAAAGTTCTTAAGAATAACTATAAATACTTCATTTAAAGAATGTCATCACCATTAAAAGTCCATGGGTTTATTTGTAAATGAAGAAGGTAGCCATTATTCAATTTCTTGGGACTTCGGGAAAAAGTAAGATGATTTTTAAGAAACAAATTTCCAACAGAAGCCTCCTTAATCTGGGATCTTAAGGAAAACATGCCTTTCTCCTCTATTACCTTCAGAAACTGAGAAGAAAGCTCTGATACACAGAAAACTTTCACTTCTGCAGGAAGAATGCAAAAACTAGGCACAGGAGGTATTATCATCCTACTGGAAAGGGAAACAAAAAGCTTATAGGTAGATAACTCTTCCAAGATCACATAGGAAGTCAGTGGCTGTTCCTCACCAAGGGACCCATTTAAGACTTACGCCATTCAACAGGGTACATCTTTTGAGGAAATGGTGTCTTTGTCCCTCCCTTCCTTCCCTAATAGCTACAGGGCACTAGCCACGTGTGAGAAACTCTGCTAGGCTTTAGAGATTCCATGATGAACAAGACATTTGTGGTCTCTATATTTATGGAAGTGAGCATACAGAAGGGGATGACAGAAGTAACTGCAATGCAGCATGGTCATTGCTACGATAGAGACAGTACAGGGTGCTGTGAGAGCACAAATGAGTGGTATCCAATGCAGACTCAGTATGGATGGATCAGAGAAGGCCCCAGGAGGCAGCGGCAATGAAACCATAGCTTGGAGGATAAATACAATTTAAACTGGCTGAGATGACAGTGGTAGGGGGGTAGAGGAACTGTTAAATGGGGAATTCCAATCCAACGCAACACTGTGTATGGATATACCTTTGAGGAATTGAAAGAATTTATGTATAGCACAGGAAAATTCTTGTTTTGCTGACCCAGTCCTGCTCCAGCTCTTTGGCAAGGCCGGAATGGAGAATCAGCACCCATCATTCTGCTATTCCAAAAAAATCAATGGAACAAGAAGTAAATAAAGAGTCACTGTTTTGGGACAGGTAAGACAACTTACATGTGTCCTTGAAAATGGAAATCAATGGCTTTTTTTTTTTTTAAAAGCAAAGATAAGCTCAATTTGGAAACTGTTGTTTACAGAGTTTTCATTATAATGTAGCAGGGCAACAGAGAGTAAGGAAGATTCCATCATTATAGGTACTATAATTTTTTTTAGTAGGCTCCATGTGAGTCTTGAACTCATGACCCTCAGATCAAGACCTGAGCTGAGATCAAGAGTCAGATGCTTAACCAACTGAGCCAACCATTCGCCCCCAATTTTTTTAGATTTTCAATCATAGCACTGTCCTGACCACAGGAACATAGGTTGGTTACATTAAATCTTTAAACTTTAGCTGCTACATTGTTAGAATGAGGGGGTTGAAAAAAGATGGTCTGTACTCTTTTTTCTTGCTCTAGGATGGTTCTAGGATAGAACCATCAAGATCATAGTATCAAAACTCTTTTTTGGGGTGCCTGGGTGGCTCAGTGAGTTAAAACCTCTGTCTTCAGCTCAGGTCATGATCCCAGGGTCCTGGGATCGAGCCCCGCATCGGGCTCTCTGCTCAGCGGCGAGCCTGCTTCCCCTTCTCTCTCTGCCTGCTTCTCTGCCTACTTGTGATTTGTCTCTCCGTCAAATAAATAAATGAAATTTAAAAAAAAAAAACCTCTACTTTTTTATGGACATTGGGGAGGGCATGTGCTATGGTGAGAGCTGTGAAGTTTGTAAGCCTGACGATTCACAGACCTGTACCACTGGGGCTAATGATACATTATATGTTAATAGACAAAACAAAACAAAATCTCTACTCTTTGAGAGTCCTATGTTCCTTCAAGTTATCAAAGGAATATGTTTCCATTCAAGCAGAACAGCTCCAATTTTGTAAGATTTCTTTATAATCTGATAAGATTTCACAGAAGAAAGGGTTCTATAGCCTAAAAATCTGAAAACCACTTTTTGGTTATTGCTTTACTGCACTAGCCTCCAAAATTTAAATCCTTATTTACTTACATAAAACATGGGGGCAATTCTCCTGTTGGCCTGAATAGAAGGCTAAATCTATGAGTTCTTAGATGATGTTTCAATACTCTAAGATAAGATATTTATTATTCAGTAAAAGGCTGATTAAGGGATATTCATAAATTCTATTACAATAACCAACTTTGTATTACCTCAGGAAATCTAATTAGGAAATATACTTTATAAATATATTCCTAGTTCAAAACTGTCATTATAAACATGGTGCTTGCTGTCCTAAATTTAGCAATAACAAAGAAACTTGTCCTTTGCTTAAACAATTGTAAATATAGGTACTATATTGTTTGGTAGGATTAAAAGAATATTGGCAGCTAGCAAAGTAGTCCTAAATTTACTATGGACTATTTTTTTAAGCTTGAAGATAAAAATGGGGCTTTAAAAACAAGAAAATGATATACTAAAAGCAAGACACTAAATCAATTTTAAACACCAAACACAATTTATGCCTGACTTTAAAACTCATCCACAAAACATTAATCTACACAAAGGCCAGAAGCTGAATGAAGCATAATTTGTGAAACTGATACCTTTCATCACAACCTCTAACTGAAAAGGTCATTAGATATATTATATCTAAGTGAGCAGCTTATCCCTGCTTCATTACTGATAATTAAGACAAGTAATATTTTCTTGACAGTAATGTGTCCGTTAACAGATATAGTCTAGTTTGCATAAAATACGCATTAATTACCATAGTACTACCACAGATTAAAAAAATTAAGTACCTGTATAACATGTCTTCATTATTTTTCCTTTAATTTCCTTAAAGAATTAACAGGCTCAGAAAACATACTATACATACTAAGAAATTCATCTTCAGTCATGTCTTAAATTCGTAAGGTACATAACAAAAAAGGTGTTCTGAAAAAGTGATCAATGAAAAATGAAGTACTGTAATGGTATCATTTAAATTATCTGTGCTAACTTGCTGTATTGAACTACTAGAAATGTAGCTGCTTTTTAATGTTAAGACTTCTTTTTTTTTTAAAGTAGGTTCCACTCCCAGTAGGGAGCACAATGCCTGTCTTGAACTCAGGACCCCAAGATCAAGACCTGAGCTGAGATCAAGAATCAGACGCTTAACCAACTGAGCTACCCAGGTGCCCCTAATGTTAAGACTTCTTAAGTCTTCATGTAGGAAATCTGGGGAGGTACAAAATGGTATTCTGGTATTTGAAAGGATTAAAATCATTTCCAAAGTATCTGCTTCAAAACGAAGATTTGAGAAAAGAGCCACAGAATGACATTAAAAAGGTTTCAAATAAGAAAGCACATGAGAAAATCTGCTCAGTGAAGAAGACATTAACCATTACCGGTAATGACTAATGTTTACTAAGTGCACCATTCACTTCATAGCATTTGCTTGGTTCACCCTCATGGTCATTTCATGATGCTAATACTATTACTGTCCCAATTTTATAGTCAAGGAAAAAGGTGAAGTAACTTGCTTATATTAACATAACTAGTAAGTGGCGGGAGAGGTCTGTCTGGTGGACTCCAGAGTCGGCTGTCTTAACTAATATATACTACACATTCTTGCCAATACGTAGTTGTTTCAAGCATTCTCTTTCTTGGAACAGCCAACCAGATAACATTTCTTCTTCTTCTTCTTTTTTTAAAAGATTTATTTATTTATTTTAGAGAGAGTGTATGAATGCACCTGTGGGGGGTGGGGTGAGCAGGGGGAGAGGAAGAGAGAGTCCCATGGGACTTTGCACTGAATGGGGAGCCCAACTGTGGCTTGATCCCATGACCCGTAGAGCCAAAATGACCTGAACCAAAATCACGAGTTGGACAACTGAGCCAACCAGGCACAGCAAGACAACATTTCTTAAACATTTATTGATGCAAAGAGCTAGAAGTCAATGGGGTGTTTGTTTAGAAGCCCATGAGAAAATAAGTAACACATGAGAAGAAGTTAGAGAGGTGCGTGGGCAGTACAGTCCGTTAAGTGACTGACTCTTGGTTTCAGCTCATTTGTGACCTCAGGGCTGTGAGATCCGGCTGTGCGTCAGGGCTCTGTACAGTGTGGAGTATGCTTGGGACTCTCTCTCCTCTGTTCCCACCCCCTTGTGCGTGGTCTTTCTCTCTCTCTCAAATAAATAAATACATCTTAAAAAAAAAAAACACATTGGAATGGGGGCAGAACTAATAATATCTGCTCTCAAAGTTTTAACCATGTTTCCTTTCAAGTTGGAGTTCACCAGGGCAACACTGAGTACATGGTTCATCTTTGCAAAAAACTGAGCAACAAGCCAGGCAAAGTAGTACCTCTCTGCATCTCAGCAACTGAATCAGTAAAATAACAGGAGACTCAACTTTAAAGTTGTGAGGATTAAATGAGTTAACACAAGGGATGTGTTTAGAATAGTGTCTTGCTGATACTCTGGACTGTTATATCTTGGTACGTATTTAGATTGCATCAATGAAAGGGGATCCTTCAAGCTCTTTATCACCCAGATCCTGAAAGATCAAAGGGACTGTTCATCTTTTCAGAAGTCATGCTAAGCCACTAGTGCAAGTGCGCCATGTCCCTCAGGTGTGCTGGAGTAGAAAAAAAATGATGACAACTATTTAGTGGGACATTACGTATTCATACCTGTAAGAGAAGTTAGCTGGGGCACAGTGGGGGAGGGTGAGTAGTATGAAAAACCTCCATCAAAATAACGCAGTGTGATCAGAGGAGGTAGTGTGCTTTGGTAGTGGTCAGCAAAGGTTATAGACAGAAGTGTATTGGAATTCTGGCTCTGCTACTTACAGCCATGGAACACTGGGTAAGTTACTGAAGCTTTCGGCCTCTCCTTTGCATTTACATGACAATAAATGAAACAGAGCCGCAGGCACAGTGGCTGACACATAATAAAGATTAAAACGTGAGGAACAGTGAGGTCAGGTAGCTTTCCCAAGGTTACATAACTGTATTACACAACTAGTTAGTGAGAGAGTCTCCTGCTCTGTGCCATGAGGAAAGCAAGATAAATATATGAATAGAGGTGATGAATATATACTTAAATGTATAGGTAGAGACAAAGATATAGATGGAATGGTAGATAGTTTCTGGAGTGACTAACATAAGCACCCTAAGCATGAAAGGGTTTCAATCCAAGAACATTATTTAGCTGAGCAAAACAGCCACAGTATTCTCATAGCTGTGTGTCAGTTTGAAAAAGATACCTAAAGATAACCTTATTTTGAAATTCAATTCTCTAAAGTCCCCGGTGATACAAGTGCCTTATACATTTAAACACTATTACCTTTATTATTATCTTAGGTGGAAAATAACTGTTGTTTATATGGTTTTCCTATTTACAAACAAAGTTATTATCAGAGCAGAATTTTATTATTTTTGGCCAAAGGCAAGAATTCTAGGGTCATTTTTTTTTTTTTTAGGGAAATAAAAAAAGATCAAAATAGAATGAGGATAGGAAGCTATTAGAATTATGCTTTCTCATTAACTCAGACTTTATCATCTATTTAGGGGAAGAGGATATAGTTAATGGGATAACTGTCTCATACATGAAGTTCTATTTTACTTTTCTGTGGTCACAGCAGCTCATATTTTAGTAAACCAATGCAATATTAAGATGCAAAATATGTATTTTTCTTTTTAGGGAAAAAAAAAAAAGTAACTGGTCAGTGAGCAGGCATCATTTCCGTGTCTACCCTGTGCACCATCTCTCACTTGAAGGGAAAAGATGCAGATGGATTAGACTGGTGAGGTCTCTTAATTTGCCACCTCTGGAAAGGAAGGAAAACAGCTATGTCCCCCATGTCAGGAATTTGGCCTTTACATCTTGACTTTGTTACCCAGTAGCCATTTGATCTGTGTCAGGCTTCGGGTCTCTCACATGTAAAAACTGGCTGATCTATTTTGCAAGAATTATTCTGAGGATTAAATGAGATAATGCTTGTGAAAGCACATGGTATTTTCTTTTCCTTCCTTAATGAGAGGAATAATATTTTGGGGCCATTTTATAAGGACCACCAATATTCCTCCGGTATATAAAGGACTATAGAGGGCAGAACTATTGCCTCCTAATCAATACTACTTGTTTCCATGAGCAGAGCAATGCTTCTTTGTCAGAGAAACCGCCACCAGAATGTAACCCTTCAGGCCTAGTGCCAACGAAGCCTTTGGAATATATTAACTTATTTACTCTTCTTAACTATGCCGTGCATGAGGTGCTGTTCTTATCTCTGTGTAAGAGATGAGGAGATTGAGGCAGAGAGAAGTTATTTGCCAAGCTCACCCAGGTTCCAACCTGTACGCAGTACAAAGCCTTACTGTAGGTCACTATGGCATACTACATGATAGAGGACATAGAATGTAAGATGTGACATTAGTGGGTGTAGACCGCCGATCACGAGCAAGGAGCAGGGCAGGGCCTTTCCTGTGCGTAATTCTTCTGTCCTTCGTCCAACCTCCATTGTGACAAACACTTCTACCCGAAGAGCAATTAGGAAGGAGACATAAGATGTAATATCTGAGTGAATAAGCCGCAAGGTTTTGTTTGGTTGTTTGTTTTGTTTTAAGATTTTTTTAAAAAATTAATTTATTTGACAGAGATCACAAGTAGGCAGAGTGGCGGGGTGGGAAGCAGGCTCCCCACTAAGCAGAGAGCCCAATGTGGGGCTCGATCCCAGGACTCTGAGATCACGACCTGAGCTGAAGGCAGAGGTTTAAGCCACTGAGCCACCCAGGTGCCCCTAAGCCGCTAGTGTTAAGTGAATAATAACCTACTGAAGCTAAAACCATTCTCAGAGGACAAGAAGACACCAAGCAGTAATACTTGCATTAGTGTTCTAAATAAAGAACCTAGGCGTAAAAGCTTCTTGAAGAACTGAAGTGAACCCTGAGCAAGGTGTTCATAGGCCACAGGAATTTGGTTTGGTTCAGCATTTCACTCAGAGACAACGTTAACAAAAATGCCATAAATTAGAGAAACCAGACATATTATTCTGTATCTAATCTACTGCTCTCCCAGTAATAATAAAAGCTGCAAACAAGAAGTCTCCTCCAATTTTTTTCTTTCATCCCTCACAAATTTATCTCTTTTTATATAGATTCAAATTAATCTAATATGAACTAGAAGACAGGGACTCTCACCATTTCTGTCTCTAGGCACTTTTGTACATACTGTTTACCCTTCGCAAGTAAGTGAACATGCATGTTCATAAAATAGCAGTAATACTGGAACTTCATTTTCTCATAAATATTACTATTTTTTCATCTACAGCACTAATGAAATATGACAAAATGACTCCATTTTTATTATGAAATTTCTTTTACTTCAATATATCTGTTAAGACTAAGGGAGGGCGGGTGTCAAAATAAGACCATGAGAATCGAAGGGAAGAATGTCTGAAAGAGTAGGTTTGTCTTTAGATTTTAGTTCAAATGCAACTACTTGGGTTATGACTTTCAAAGGTCAATTATTTTTGGCTAAATAAGTAGAAAATTGGTCCTGGTAAGCAGGCATGTATCTCCAGGCATGTATCTCCTGGGGGAGGTTTGAGGTGGGGGTAGGGAGAAACCATTGCATTGCACTACAGCAATGGTACAATAATTTTACATTCATATATATAAACAGTATTAGCATAATACCATTCTTTGTAGAAAGAGATGTTAACATTTAGAGGGTTGTAATTATTTTAGGAATAATGAATTTCTATAAGGCATCTGTTTTTTCCAAAGTATTTTGGTTAAAGCCTGATTTGCGTGAAAACATAAATAACCTCTTGCTCCAGACGGAGAGCATCAGCAAGCTTTAACAGATGGCCTCATTTAAAAATCATTTGTAAGATATCTCACATTTATCCAACACGCTGTCAACTTCTTCCTTTTATTCAATCATGATTTTACATATTTCTGTCATAAATATTTCTTAATCCTGTGCATTCATGGAAATCAGACAATTTAGTATTTATACTTAATTTGGTTTGGGTTAACCCTGATTCTTTGAAACTTATGCCACTACCCAAAGTATTATAGAATGATTAAGTATAGAAAAATATAAAGTTTAACATTAAATCACGAAAATGCAAACAAAAGCAACATTTTAATCTAGGAACAAGAGGGAAAAACAAAAGAACTGAAAAACTCTTCATCCTGCATCTTTCCCTGGCTCTTATTTTTTTCTCCTATCTTTCATATTCAAGAACCTGGAACAGAGTGGATACCTGCTGTCTCTATTTCTTCACCTCTCATTCACTTCTAAAAAAACCTGCAAAATCCATTTAGTCTTTAACCAATTGCATGTAATCAAGGTTTTGTACCCCCTATCCCTGGAACTTCTTGGCCAGTAGTTAACCACAATTCTTATACTGCCAAATACAATGGACATCTCTATCCATGACTCAATTGTTGACTTTCTATTCATTGCTCAATGCATGTAGGATTGTTCCTTATTCCCTCCTCCCTCAGTTTCCATGAGACCACTCTTCAGGATTCTTTTCCATTCCCTTCTTCTAAATTAAACATGTTTTCTAATCTTTTTTACTCTAAAGACTTCAACTCTAGTTATATAGCAGTGATTCCCAAATCTTTATCTGTGTCCCATACATCACCCCTGAACAAATTCACACACCCAAATGTTCATGGGTTACCTTCTACCTGCATGTCCCAAACTGTACCTTTTTTTATGGTCCTTGTTTTAGTGAAAGACAGCTGACCTGTCCAGTCACTCAAATCAGAAATTTGGAAACCATCTTAAACTCTTCCTCCCTCGCAACTCCTCCAGTGACTAAGTTCAGTTGATCTTATCCCATTTCTGCCAGGTTCCTTTCTCAGTTTGGGTCATGATGGTGATGATAATGACCTGGATTCTTACAACATTTTCCTCACTGGACTCTGCCTCCAG
Organism: Mustela erminea; assembly: GCF_009829155.1. NCBI lineage: Eukaryota > Metazoa > Chordata > Mammalia > Carnivora > Mustelidae > Mustela > Mustela erminea. The sequence goes on along the minus strand of NC_045622.1, from coordinate 83,713,453 downwards.
TCTTGCCAACCATCCCAATTTATTTTTTAATACTATTGCCACAGTGATAGTTCCCAAACACAAGTCTGATTGGTATTCCCTGCATAAAATATTTAGGTGGCTCCCCATTGCCCATGGGAGAGAATCTAAAATCATCCTTTCCAGAAATAACATTATGATCTGGCTCTCTCTTGGGAGGAGGGAGATTTCCTTTCCTTATCCATGTTTAAACTGAAGTCTTAATGAGATAGATGCTTGCATCTAATTATAGTAAATATGTGTGCACTCAAGTTAGTAAAAATTAGAAGCCATTCCATACTAAAAAACCACAGGAACATGAAAGATAAAAAATATGGAACAGATAGAATACAGAATAAAAATTAGCAATAGGATAAATAAAAACAGACCAGACTTACGGTATTGATAAGAGAAAGTGGGTAACAGTCTGAACTGAATTAGGGTAACATAACTAACTATATAAATTATAGACCACTGAAATATGAAATCTATATATTCTTTCACAAGCGGGCTGGCCTTCATCTTTGATAAGTGGAGTCCAGAGGAAGGATTAGAAAAGAAACTGTATTATAAAAGACCACAGAGAAGTTGTATAGTGACTCCTCGAAAAGACAATACCAGTAAATAATCTTCATGCCATAAATGTATTAGTGTGCTATAATCATTTAAAAATATACAAAGAATGGCATATTTTAAAAAATAAGCTATATTAATGAAATTCATTTAAATCCCCACATTTCATATTTCTACAAACTTATTAAAGTTTGAATCCAAATCTATTAAATTCCAACTTTTTGTTAAAATTTGCAATTCATCTCACTGTTCTTGAATAGTTTATTGTGCACTGAAAAGCATTTCAACTATGTAATCAAAAATATGGAACTACATAAAAAACTAATGACATACTATATGGTGACTAACATAACATAATAAAAAATAATAAAAAAACATGTGGTAAGGGCACCTGGGTGGGTCAGCAGGTTAAAGCCTCTGCCTTCGGCTCAGGTCATGATCCCAGGGTTCTGGGAGCAAGTCCCACATTGGGCTCTCTGCTCAGCGGGGAGCCTGCTTCCCCCCTTCTCTCTCTGCCTGCCTTTCTGCTTACTTGTGTTCTCTGTCTGTCAAATAAATAAATAAAATCTTTTAAAAAATGTGGTGGAACAAATGGACAAGATGAGTAAATTATTCAATAATTTCAAGATTTTTTTTCAAATAAACTTCCTAGGTATTACTACCTTTTCTTTTTACATAACTACTTTAAGAAACTTTTCAGTATTATGTCCTAAAGTACAAAATTATGCTTGCATGTGTGTATAAACCTCACCTTACAACTTTTTAGTAAGAGTCAAGTCAAGAGTAATAACTTCCCTACACTCCTTTCCCCAGAACTTCCCTACACTCCTTTCTAGACACTTCCCATGAAGATAGTGTCCTGTGTTTGTTTTTAAAACTTTGTTTTGTCTTTCACATTCAGACTGCAATACATCTGGAAATGAATTTTGTTTATGGTGTGAAAGAGGAGTAAAGATACATTGTTATTTATTGAAAAACCTATCTTTTCCCATTTGCACTACAATGCTACTTTTGGGATAAAACAAATGACCACATATGTGTTGGTTGTTTGTAAAGTCTTTTCTATCCCATTTGCTTACTGATTTAGACTTGTATCAATACTTAAGTCTTGATATCTGGAAGTGTAATGTATTCTAGCTTTATTATGTGGAAAGATTGTATTCTTGGGCCTTTGCATTTTCTTAAAAATTTCCACAAAAAGTGCTGTTTTGATAAGAATTGCATTTAATATATACATTAATTCTGAAGAAAGTGATACATCAATTTACATTTTTAATAGACATTCAAAGTTGTGTAGAACTATGGCAATTCTTCATTGGGTGGGAACGCCCAGAGCACTGTTGAATGTCAGATAACCCAGCCTCATTCATTAAATACTACTGACTATCCCTATGATAACCAAAACCATCTTGATACCAAAGGGTTAAAAAAACTCACCCAGTGAGGTCTCATTCCTAACATTATATTCTATGGTTCTTATTGTTCATTTATTTAATACCTATCACCAACTGAGTGCAAGCCACGGCGCTTAAAAAAATGTTGAACTGAGTTAAAGTCCTTAAATAGAGGTCTTTTCTACTTTAATCAATTTGAAACTTATATGTAGGCAATTGAATTTACCCCATAATACAGATTGGACAAATCCCTTAAATATTAAATTTGAACTCTTTAAAACAGAAATACTGTCTTAATTTGTTTTGGTACCCCCAGTGCCTCCCAAACAGCAGATTCTCAATTAGATGTTTGACAAACAATTTTAATATACTTTAAGATAATTTTAATTCATTTAAAACTTTAATCTTAAAATGTCATTGGCCTTGGAACTTGCAAAATGATCATGGGTTTAAATGTTCACTCTGGTAAACTTCAATGGTATTTAATGAAATTTAGGAGATATTGTTGCTTATTTTATTCCTGGAGTAAAATTCACATTACTCATTACTTTGTAAGTTTAATACTACAGTAATTTAACATGACTTTTAAACTATATTTTTATCAACTTGAAACCTCATATATTTTGACCCGCTACAGAGAAATGATAAATGAAATATTTCCATAAGTTGTATGCAAGGAAAAAAAAAAACCCTCCAAGCTTTCCATTTTTATCATGCTTGCACAAGACACCATAAAAGCAAAAATCTCAATGCTTACTTACCAGACATGGCAGAGAAAGAAAGAAACTACACATTTGTGTGTAAAACAAGCTATTCTAAAAATGAATTACATGGCTAATGTTAAATTAAATAGAACCCAAAGATACATACTGATGAGTTTGGGCTTTGGTGGGAAAAGAGAGAAAATAAAGAAATATAAATATTTATTTATGTAAATATAAGTACTTGCTTAGTGCCAAATATACTCACTCAGTGAAATGTTTTGGCACTATGAATGAAACAAAGGCACAGAACATATAATTCCTGACCTCAAGGAACTTATTGTCTAATAGAAAAGTGTCAAAATAAGCACAGTGTAAATAGAAAGGAATGACTATAAATATTTTATAATCCAAATGACTTTCACAGTACAACTCAAGTATGTTCTTTCTGTAGCTTGGCTTACCAGAATTACTGCATTACTCTATTAAAAAAATTTTTTTTTTTTTTTACTTATTTCACAGAGCGAGAGCACACAAGCAAGGGGGGTGGCAGAGGGAGAGGGAGAAGCAGACTTCTGCTGAGCAGGGAGCCTGACGTGGGGCTTGATCCCAGGACCCTGGAATCATGACCTGAGCCGAAGGCAGACACTTAACTGACTGAGCCACCTAGGTGCCCTGAATTACTGCATTATTAGCCTTTGCATAGCATTTCATAACTTATTCTATTTTATACCAATCAATCTTTATTATAGTTATTTTTGTATATGTCAGTTTTCTCTACTAGACTATGAGCTTTTCATGGGCAGGGGTTGTGTTTATAGATATCCTTTTTATAGACTGGCACATGGTAGGAACTCATAAGTATTTAATCAAATTGAGCTAACACAGTATTGTACAAAATGTACAAAAATGAGAGAAGTGAAAAATAATACCAAGGTGTTAATTTTACAAACAAGTAATGAACAGGAAACACACACACACACAGAGAGAGAGAGAGAGAAAGAGAGAGAGAGAGGTGTCAGTTCTGAAAATGTATGTAGGATCTTAGCAGAAACAAGGAAGGAGAATAACCTGGAAGTAGAATTGGTGTGATCAAGGTAGAGTTACCAGACTTTCTATGTCTGCATCTTTCTAACTCTAGTGACTAGAGGGGAGGATAATTTTGCAAACAAGCACTTAAGATTCTTATTAATGGGCCATGAATTTTATATGCTTAAGAATAATCTGGGCACCTGGGTGGCTCAGTAGGTTAAGTGTCTGCCTTCGGCTGAGGTCATGATTCTGGAGTTCTGGGATGGAGTCCCACATCGGCTCGCTGCTCAGCTGGGAGTCTGCTTCTCCCTCTGCCCCTCACCCCACTCTCATGCTCTTACACTCTCTCTCAAAGATTTAAAGTCTTTTTTTTTTTTTTTAAGATTTTATTTATTTGACAGAAAAAGACATAGTGAGAGAGGGGAACACAGGCAGGGCAAGTGGGAGAGGGAGAAGTAGGTTTCCCACTGAGCAGGGAGCCTGATGCAGGGCTCGATCCCAGGACCCTGGGATCATGAACTGAGCCGAAGGCAGACACTTAACATCTGAGCCACCCAGGCGCCCTTCAAATACATAGTCTTAAAAAAAAAAAAAAACAAAAAACACTGGCCCTACTTAAAAATAAAAGCAATCTATGATTCTTCCCCCCCATCATCTTTCCTAGCCTGGAAAACACTAAGTACAGTAACGGTAGCTCTTCATTTACCATATTTCTTGGATATTCAGTTTGTTGGAACTGTGCAACAGTGAATAAGACATGCGAAGCCCAGATTGCTGGGTCACAGAGCCTATTAGACCTGTAGGACTTTACCTGATAGCACTAGGCTACCCAAAGGCTTAGGCTAGACAGGTGAAAACAAGTAAGACTGGGTTTCTTAAACATCCTCTGCTAGAACTGGTCCTAGAATGGAGTAGGACGGAGAATGAAAGAAAAAGTCAGTGAGAGTAGAAGCTCCTGGAGATCAGGGACAGTGGATTAGAAGTTAGGAACTCAGGCATTTGCAGTTGTACTATCCATATTATTAAACCATATTAGAAAACTTGTTCCATTATTTGTTTGCTGTGTGATGTTAAGGAAGTTATTTAACCTCCCTGCACTTCACATTTGAAAGACAGGAATAATAATACAGCCTTATAAAGTTGTTGTTAAGAATTCAGTGAGTTAGTATGTGTAATTTGTGTAGTGCCTAGCACACTACAAGTACTCATGAAGTCTTGGCTATTGCTTGGGTTAATATTTTCTAAATTATCATTAACATCTTTGGGGGATAAGAGGAGAAAGAACACTCAGAGAGATTAAAATAAATTCAGAGAGGCTCTAAGAGGACTGGTAGAGTTTAATGGAAACCAAAGAGAAGAGATAATTAAAAAGATATGTGGGGAAAAAGGGTATGTGATATAAACAAAGATAAGAACACAAAATTCCATAAAGAAACGGGATACTTTAGTGTAATAACCTCTCCAATAACTTTACACATTTAAAAAAATAAAATAGTATAACCCTAGGCATTACATGATTCAACGAGAATGTTCTAAGCTAATGTTTCCTGGGAGATCCTTATTGGTGTCACTCAGTAAAGATTATAGCGCTATGTAAATGTGAGATTTATTTTCAGTTCCCAATTCAAGCTGGAAACGACTTCTCTCACACAAAGAGCCTTTAAAGATCTTCCCTCACCCCTCTTTCCTCAGGATGATAACATGAAGAGAAAATACAGCTTTGAGTCAAGGAACACTGATCCCACAGGGAGAAGGGGGCCAGCAGGAGACCAATGGTAGAGAGTGCTGCTGGTGCACGAGGCAGAAAGCTCCAGTGAGTGTGGCTGTTCCTGGGGTTGACAAGCAAAGCTGGATTCGTTTATTCAGTCCTTAAGAGAGATGCAGACGTCTTCTCAAAGAGCTGACCACCTGGGGTAAAAAAAATGTGACAGCCCAGAAGAGACTTCAGGCTGCACCAAAACTACTCCCTTAGCCACACTGGTAATCCCTGGTTTACTCCTCTAGTCTTGGCTTGACTATTAATACTTCTTTAATTTAATAAAGACAATAAATTATGCAGTCAGTTTAGATGCGTGGCTTTAGTTCCTAACTAAGGAGGAATGGGAAACATTTTAGTCATGTGACTTTATATAATAAATTGTTTGTTGTTTTCATTATAGTAAATTCAATTACTCTTAAATTTTTTTTCTTTCTTCTTTTTTTCTTTTTTTTTTAAGTAAGCTGGGTGGCTCAGTGGCTTGAGATTCTGTCTTTGGCTCAGGTCATGGTCTCAGGGTCCTGGGATAGAGCCCCACATCAGGCTTTCTGCTCAGCAGGGAGCCTACTTCCCAACATCCTCTCCGCCCCGCCCCGCTTTCTCTGCCTGTCTCTCTGCCTACTTGTGATCTCTCTCTCTCTGTCAAATAATAAATAGAATCTTAAAAAAAAAAAAATAATAAAGTAAGCTCTAGGCTTAAACTCAAGACCCTGAGATCAGGAGTTGCCATGCCCTACTGACCGAGCCAGCAAGGTGCCCTCACTCTTACATCTTTTAGAAAAATTCAAGTTTTTTTTTTTTTTTAAATACATAGATACCTAGATTAAATGGACCTTACAGAATCAACATTCTGGTGCCACAGTGAACAACATTAGCAGAACAAAGCTCTGTTATGAGTTCTGACCCACCCTACAGAATTGTCTTAACAGCATTAATTTATATCTGTGTGTGATCACAACCTAATAGCACAGTTTTAAAAAATTCATCCATTGCGCGCATGGGTGGCTCAGTGAGTTTAGCGTCTGCCTTCGGCTCAGATCGTGATCCCAGAGTCCTGGGATTGAGCCCTACATGGGGCTCCCTGCTCAGCGGGGAGTCTGCTTCTCTCTCTCCCTCTGCCTCTTTTCTGCTTGTGTGCGCTCTCTCTCTCTCAAATAAGTAAATATTATCTTTTAAAAAAATTCACCTGTTGTATACTCTTTATGAAGTATATTTAAAATAATTTTCTTTAGAAAATTAAAATGTGATGATGGGTCAGCACCCATGGCATCATTCCTCTGCTCACAAACATTTTATAGGGTCGCGCTGCCTATTAACTTAATTATGAATGCCTCAGCCTGGGAGGAAGGCTCTGTGGGATATAGCCCAAGTCTACTCTTCCTATCTTAAACTTCCACTATATCTCTTGACCTCAAAGAAACACATGATTTGTTCTTTTCACCTCAGTGTTTCCTGATTTTGTTTGGAGAGAGGCAGTATGAATAGCGGAAAACACTCAACCTTCCTAGACAGCCTGCAGCCTGGGTGGCAATTTGCAAAGTTCTGGCCAATGAACTGTAACAGAATTCTGTGCAGGAGTGCCTGGAAAGTTTTCTTTTCTCCTTCCTTCAGTCCCTTCTTCCTGCCGGACTGTAGACTGGTACTTGGAGCTGCAACCACCATCTTGTGATCATGAGGCAACAAAAGTATGATGGAAGTGTGACCTTGACATTCTAGAACCACTCAATTGATACCAGCACGCTGTTTACCTTCAGATTTCTTGTTCTGTTTGAAATATAAAGCCTTACTTATCAAAGCTTCTACCAATTAAGTTTCCTTTTGCATGCACCCGAATCAGCTCCTAACTGACATATCTTCTCTCCAGGTTTCTAGATTGACCACATTTACCTTCACTTTCAGTTTTCTCCTTTGCTTTCAAACAGACGTAGCCTCTCTGTCTTCTATGAGCCCCACAGCATTTTGTGCTTGTTTTCACGCTTAGAATATTTTGTCTTGTATTGATTTTTGCTTATTTGCCTAACCTCTTCTACTACTGTGTTCACTTTTCTGGTGCAAGAATAGTGTTTTACTTATTTGCTTTATACACAGGAGGTTTCTAAATATTTTTCCGAACTGATTTAGACTAAGTATATCACACTATAGCGCTCATGTTTATAAACAATTCTATATGATGTGAATGACATAAAGCTTGTGCTGTCCTACAGATATCTCTCACAGTGTAGAGCATAATTTTCTGTGACTGCTAGATGAAGTAAAAATGCTTCTTTCTGCTGTTTCCTTCTGGAACATGTATTTAAGTCTGAGATCTTATTCTAGCCATTTCCTCAGTTGCCCTAGGGCACAGAGACAAATTGAAAAGAGAATAAAACACCTAAAAACACCTAAAACTAAATATGAGTTTGAATTTTTATAAAAATACAAATCACTAAGCTGGTTAATTCCAAATGTTAGTATTGAGCCAGGATGCACGGACAACTACAGGTTCCATCACTTAAACTTAACCACAGGTTAATAAAGTCATGCCCACACTGTGCATTTTTTGATACATAAGTTAATTGATACCTCACAAATATTCAATTTGTGAAGGTTTGAGCTCCTCAGGATAAATGAATTATATTTTAATTGAGTATTTACAATCCCTAACAAAGAGGGATTCATTTAGTTCAACATTAACACTTTGTATTAAATGAAATGAGTCTACCATAGAGTTTTTTCCTGAACAATTTTGTTACTAAATTCTGTGATGGTTTTTATAAGACAGTTTGTTATATAGTGTATGGAAGGGCACTTTAGGAGAGCATTCATTTAACACTCAAGGTCAGTGTAAATATTTTTTAGTTCTCTAACCCTGACTTCAAATAAAATACATGAAAAAGAGTTGAAGCTAGGGTGAGTATACTTAACTTAGTTTTGCTTCCCTGTCACCCACAGTCCAAATCAGCAATTCCAGAGGCAGCTCTTATTATCACAGGGGCCAGAGCATTTTGAAAATCAACGCTGTAGGGAATATATATTTTAAAAACCCAAGATGCGTCCATACATACAATGGAGTATTATGCCTCCATCAGAAAGGATGAATACTCAACTTTTGTATCAACATGGACAGGACTGGAGGAGAGTATGCTGAGTGAAATAAGTCAAGCAGAGAGCGTCAATTACCATACGGTTTCACTTATTTGTGGAGCATAAGGAATAACATGGAGGACATGGGGAGATGGAGCAGAAGTGAGTTGGGGGAATTGGAGGGGGAGACAAACCATGAGAGACTGTGGACTCTGAGAAATAAACTGAGGGTCTTGGAGGGGAAGGGGGTTAGGGTGGGTGGGTGAGCCTGGTGGTGGGTATTAAGGAGGGTATGTACTGCATGGAGCACTGGGTGTGGTGCATAAACAATGAATTTTGGAACACTGGAAAAAATTTAAAAAAGAAAAAGAAAAAAACCCCTAAGATATGAATATAAAATATTTTCATAAATATCACCTTGGCAAAAAAAGGATTCTTGACAGTTTTAAAACATAATATACCTAACTCAGCACCTTCTGAAGAATAGGGAACTAATAAATGCTAAATTTTGTTGATGATGTTGTTGTAAGGATAAAAAGTACCTCGGGGACTTCTTGTTTCTGGTCTTGAATAAAAGGAAATTGGAAGTCATCAGTATTATCCCCCCAAACAAGAAAAAATGCGGAATAAACTGAATCTATCAGAGCAATGAAGTCACAGGGCAGGCCATTGCCCAGAAAACTGTAGAAATGATAGGCAGATATAAGAATCACAACCCACCAGAGCAGAAGCCCAAGAATAAAAATCTCCACAGGAACCAGTAATAGAGGATAACAAAGAAAGAAAGAAAGAAAGAAACAAACAAACAAACAAAAACCCTAAACTAAACTGTAAATGACAAATTGCTAGAAGCTCAGTGTGGACAAGTTTGGAGATTACAAAAATCAAGGGTGCCCAATCTCAGGTATAGAAAGACTCAGTGTCATCAAGGTTTCAGTTCTTTGAACTTGATATAAAGATTCAATGCAATCCCAATACAATCCCAATACTACACAGGGAGAAGACAGCAAACTACAAGCTGAGGAGAGAGGCCTCAGAAGAAACCATCTCTGTTGACACCTTGATCTTAGATTTCTCCTCCAGAACCATGAGAAAATAAAATTTCTCTTGTTTAAGCCACCCAGTCTGTGGTATTTGTTAAGCAGCTCTAGCAAACTACCTCATTTCAAGACTTACTCTACAGATACAGCAATCAAGACAGTGTTGGTATTGATGAAAGAAAACACCAATAGATAAACAGAACAGTATACAGAGCCTAGAAACAGCCCCTCACGAATGCAGTCAACTGATCTTTGACAGAGGGGCAAGGGTGATTCAATGAGAAAGGATGGTCTTCAACAAATGGTACTTAAACAAATGGACATCCACATGCAAAAGAATGAATCTAGACAGAGACCTTACACCTTTCACAAAAAGTAACTCAAAGTGAATAACAGACCTAAAATGCAAAGTTATAAAATCCTGGAAGATAATATAGGAGAAAAGTGAGGCAATCTTGGATTTGACAATGACTTAACTATATATAACATCAAAAGCATGACCCTGCGCCTGGGTGGCTCAGTTGGTTGAGCGACTGCCTTCGGCTCAGGTCATGATCCCGGACTTCCAGGATCTAGTCCCTCATTGGGCTTCCAGCTCCTTGGGGAGTCTGCTTCTCCCTCTGACCATCTTCTCCCTCATGCACTTTCTCACTCATTCTCTCTCAAATGAATAAATAAAATCTTAAAAAAAAAAAAAAGCATGACCCTGAAAGAAAAAAAATGGTAAGTTGGATTTCATTAAAATTAAAAACTTCTGTTCTGTGAAAGATAATGTTAAGAGAATGAAGACAAACTGCAGACTGGGAGTAAATCTTTGCAAAACACCTATCTGATAAAGGACTAGTATCAAAAATTTAGAAAACACTTCTAAAATTCAACAATAAGAAAACAGAGACTCTAATTAAAAGCAAAAGATATGAACAGTCACCTCACTGAAGCAGCCATACAGATGGCAAATAAACATACAAAAAGACATGCAACGTTATATGTTATCAGGGCACTAAAAATTAAAACAAGATACTACTACACACCTATTAGAATGGCTCAAATACAAAACACTGACAACCTCAGATGCTGGTGAGGATGTTGAGTGACAGAAACCTCCATTCATTGCTAGTGGAAATGCAAAATGGTATGGCCACTTTGGAAGGCAGTTGGACAATTTCTTACAAAACTAAACATTTTTCCCCATAAAATCCAGCATTTGTACTCCTTGTTATTTTCACAAATGAGCTGAAAACTTATACACAAAAAACCTGCACACAAATTTTTGTAGAAGATTTATTCATAACTGTTAAAACTTGGAAGCAATCAAAACAACCTTCAATAGGTCTGAATGGATAAACAAATAGTGGTACATCCATATAATGGATTAGTGTTTAGTGATAAAAAGAAATGAGCTATCAAGTCACAAAAAGACAAATGCATATTGCTAAGTATAAGTATTAAATGTATATTGCTAAGTGAAAGAAGCCAATCCCAAAGGCTATGTACTATGATTTCTATGATCTGACATTCTGGAAAAGGCAAAACTATAGAAACAGTAAAACAAGCAGTGATTATGAGAGATTTGGGGGGCGGGGAGAGGGGATGAATAGGTGGAGGACAGGGTATTTTTAGAATAGTTTGACTACCTTGTGTACCATCTGATGACACATATCATATTTATATATTTGTCAAACTTGTAGAATGTCTACCACAAAGAGTGAATCTTAATGTAAACTATGGACTTCAATTAATATTGTGTCAATATTGACTCATCAACTGTAACAAATGTACACACTAAAGCAAGATGTTAATAAGGGGAAACTCAGGGTGGAGTGCAGGATGGCATGGGTTTCATTCTACACTTTCCTCCTGTATTTTCTGTAAACCTAAACTTGCTCCAAAAACAGTCATTAATTTTTTTAAAAAGGTGGCTTGCATTGGTTTTGAGTATTGCATCCCATTCTAATTTATTTTTTCAAAAATAAACTACCATAAACTAAAGATCTATTTTTGCAGATTATAAAGGAAGTAGACATTTTTAGGAAAACTGCCCACTGTAAAAAAAAGGGGGGGGATATATTGTAAATTTTAATGTGCTACATAATATAAAGCAGAGATCTTAAAACTGCAAATTGCATGCCCTTTTCAAAGACTTCGTAATGGGTAATGGGGTATGTATAGTTTTAAAGGAATTCAATTCTGAGATCTTCAATTTTCATAGTTATTCTCTCCTAAAATTGACCTATTTGAAAATGTACCTATAGTCTGCGGGTTCTCTTTTCCCATTTGACTGAACTTGGCAGAGAGAAGGCATGGCTTTCATTCACCCTGAACCTTAGTGTGAGGCATTGCTCCCAAGGAAGGTGAGACTACATGACTACACTGTAGTCATGTAGGACTAGGTGGGACTACATGACCCATGACTACAGAACAACAACAAACTCATAGGGGCTTGCGCCTTGTTTCATAATTAGCAGGGAACAAACACACGGCAATGAAAGTGAGAAGACTATCCTAGAAACATGTTTGTTGGAATTAAAAAACGAAGTAAGACTTTCTTCTCATTGATTTGACAATGTTTGCCAATTATACTATATTATGAACTTTTTTCTATAAATCCTTATTCATGGTTTTGGTAAAAATATATTTAAAGTATACATTTCAGGTCAGAAATGATATCCTTTGTCAACTATTTATACTTACAATGAAAAATATATGTAAACATAAAAATGTATGTATGATAAGGTAAATGGTTTTAAAAAACTATTTTAGAGAATACTTAAACAAAATATATGAACAATATGATCCCTACCATGCCACTTAATATTACCTCACTTTTTTTTTTTTTTTTTTTAATATCGCTACTTCTGTTTCCTTTGTACTTGAACAAATTCGTGTTACTCAATGCCCGCTTACATAACTTCAGTTTTCAGCACTCTCTCCAAGTCGTCTTCAAGAAAATACCAGATACTATAAACATCCTCATCCTTCAATCTGAAAGCAACATAATATTTCTACCACTTGAAATTATAAAGCTGTAAAGTCAGTATTTATCTCTAAATATATAGTTCCTTAAAAAGAAGAGATGGGAATAAAAGAAGAGATGACACTAAACAAGTCAGTACCCAATTAATTTCATAGTTGATACAATGTAATTCTTTAAGTCACTCTTGTATAGTAAATATAAATTAAAAAATTGACATTGCATAAAACTAAAGGTGACTATAATTCAAAAGTTATAAAAGGAGTTGGTCTTTGGAGTCTGTTGTGGGTTAAACTGGAGCTTAGCCATTCACTCAAAATGTGACCCTGGGCAAGTGACTTAACCTTTCCAAGTCCCCTCATCTAACTTTGAGGACTAGTTGTGGGGATTAAATGGCACAATATAGGTAATGTGCTTGGTGTATTGTTGTCACTATTCAGTACTCAATAAATGATAGCAATAAGTGATCTCATTATTGTCATTACTACTAATACTAGCTCCCAAATTCGTTCATGCTTGTACATCATTGAAATAGGGAAGGGGAGGAAAATGAGATTGTCTGGGCTCAACTGAGACAAACTTATCAATTTAAAAGTGTTTTTTGAGCACTTAACCATGTGTCAGACTGTTCTAAGAAGAACAGAGAAAAATCCTTATTCTTGTGAAGCTTACATCCTAGAAAAGAAGATGAAAAATGCATATAATAAATGGGAGAATTATATAACATGTTAGAAGGTGGTAAGTGCTATGGAAAATACAGATCAGATCAAGAATAACTAGGAATGGCAGAATAGGGGTAAACTGCTACTTTGAAATGGATGGTCAGGAAAAGCTTCATTAAGAAGGTACTATTTCAACAAATATTTGAAGGTGAGGAAGTTAGCTCTGAAAAGATCTGAGAGAAGAGCATTTCAAGCAAAGGGAACAGGCAGCAAAGGCCCTAAGGGTTGGCATGGTCAAGGAACAGCAAGGAATACCAAGTGTAGCTAAATCAGAGCATCACAGGAAGAGGAATAAAACCTGAAATTAGAGAATTTAGGTGGCCACATGGTGGGGTCTTGGTGGTCACCAAAGGACTTTTGAGTGAGATGGAGATTTGATGGAGAGTTTTGAGCAGAGAAATGACATGATGTGTCTTATGTTTTAAAAGAATCATCCTTCTGGCTGCTGCATGAGAACAAGGAGATCAGGGGCAAAAGCAGGCAGCTAGTTAGGAGGCTATTACAATAATCCAGCAAAACATGATGATTGCTTGGACTGAATGCCAGCACTGGTGGTTAGTGAAAACTGGTTTCATTGTGAATATACTTTAAAGGCAGAGTCAGTAAGATTTCCTGCCAGACTGGATGTTGGGTGAACAGTGATTGTTTTAAGGAGGAGAAAAAAATTGTACTGTAAACACCTGAAAAAGATTATATGAATATAGTGTTTTCAGAGAGATGGGACTTCCACAGCTTCCCCAGTATAAGTACCTAAGAGGTCTAAAACTAATATGATGTTGTAATTCAATGATACTTGAATTTTTGAAAAAGTACATAAGAGATGTGAGAACAGAAACCATGTGGGATGTTTGCATTTCCCACAGGGCCTATAAATTTAACATTGTATGTGCTTAATAAATCAAGCACATTTTTTAAAAATTTAATTTTAAAATGTAAAAATTTTTTTACATTTTTTAAAAATTTACATTTATTAGTTGCTCTATCACAGTTCCTTTTCATTACTCTTGGTGGGGGGCGGACAAGAACTCTACCCACTTGTCACAATCTCTTTCCACTCCTGCCCTCACTCTTCATTTCTATTTAACAGTGATGATTTTTCCTGCTTGCAAAGAATTTATGTGCCAAGGAAATCAGATGGATACATAGCTACATTTTCTGTAGGATTAGCAATAAAAAGAGGAAAGAGGAAAAAGAGGGTCACAGCAATTACCAAGCATTTAGCTTCAGTAATTTCCACAGCTTCATTATTGCCACATTATGCACAAATACACCTACCATACATTTTTTTTAACTAGGTACCAGAAACCTGAATCAAATGATGATATTGTTACTGATATTATATAAACAGGTAATGTTCAGCTTTGTTTTGGTAATAGGGACAGAATATAAATTCAGTTCATAAATGTAAAATCAAATTGTTTCAGAATCCTGTTCCTGAATAAATCATGTTTAATTTTGTGTCTTCGAGTTTGAGAGAAAAAACATGCCCTGGCATTTTTCAAACAGGCCTTATGTGAAGACCTCAATGCTGTAGGGAAGAATGTTTTAGCTCCATTTACTTCCAATCCTAAAAGGCATAAATGGCAAAATGAAGAAAAATGGTTGGTAGGTCAAGCTAAAAAGGTGACTCATATTAATAGTCTTATAAATGAGACTTTCTATATCAAGTGTTTTGGCACAGCTTTCTAAATATATTCATAATACAGACTTCTACTCAAATTAGATAGAAATACATCTTTCCCCATATTATATCTTTTATTAAAGAAAATGTGTCAACCAAAGACATGGCGATGACTGGTAGCATCACACTTAGTCGTCCTATTAAAATGCCAAGAGCATGAAAGCAATTTAACACACCAATTCAGAGACAATTTTTTCCCTTATTTATTAAGTGAAGAATGTGTCTTCAATGCTCTGGTGTGACTCCTTCATAATAAACTTTTCAGGAGGTTCTACACAAGAGGTGCCTGGGTGGCTCAGTCGGTTAAGTGCCTACCTTTGGCTCAGGTCATGATCTCAGGGTCCCATGATTGAGCCCTGCTCAGCAGGGAGTCTGCTTCTCCCTCTACCTTGCCCCTCTACCCTACTCATGCTCTGTCTCTGTCTCTTAAACAAATGAATAAAATCTTAAAAAGAAAAAAGAGGTTCCACATTGATCTTGTTGAACTGTTTACTTATATTAAAAAAGCAATATCAGTGACTTTACTTTCTCCAATGCAACAACCAGACTGATGAATTGCTAACAGTATATCCATGCTGGATATCTCTAAAGGTCACACTTTGGTTTGTTTTTATGGTCATATACTACATCCCTTAGGTCAAAGGATATCTTAAATAAGTTGCAGCCTAACAGCATCTCTAAGAAATCCTCCGGTTGGGTTAAATGAACTAACAATGTACTTAATATATAATCAAAAGAACTGAGAAGAATAGCACATTATATTATATACTAGGAATTCCAAACATATTTGGTGTATTTAAAGAAATATTTTCAGGTATTTTCTTTTATATAATTCATAACTATACCTAGAAAGGTTTGACCATTAAAATAGTATAGTTTGGGGCGCCTGCGTGGCTCAGTGGGTTAAAGCCTCTGCCTTTGGTTCAGGTCATGATCCCAGGGTCCTGGGATCGAGGCCCCCATCGGGCTCTCTGCTCAGCAGGGAGCCTGCTTCCCTTCCTCTCTCTCTACCTGCCTCTCTGCCTACTTGTGATCTCTGTCTGCCAAATAAATAAATAAATAAAAAATCTTAAAAAAAAATAGTATAGTTTGTTACGATAACTGATAACAGGATGAGAGTTCATGCATCAAAAACATGGCTTATCAAAAGCTACTGCCATATCATGATAGTTTTATTAATTTCTGGCTTTTAGTCTTCCACCCTTAACAGAATATCATCAGTTCATAGGGAAACCATTTGAGAACATGTTATTAGAATTGTATAGTAAATGAACTATGCATGTAATGGCTGTTTGACTGAATTATTACTTCTAATTCACAGATGGTTAATAAAAGTAATTTCTGAGGAGTTTTATGTAGATTTACATAGTAACAGAATAAACACCATTTATAACAAATGCCATTAAAACAAAATCCCCTTACAACAAAAGACTTTCAAGTCCCAAATGATGGCTTATATATTTGTGAAAGTAATACTGATATGACTTCAATGTAACAAAACAACTTGTATGGTCCCTTAGAGACTTCTGCAATAGAGAAGCCCTTTATTAACTCATTGTAGTAACAATGAGATGAGTATAGGGTACACTTACGCTGGTTCCATCACCATTAATTACTTAAAACTGGGTCCAGTTGAGTAGGCTGGTGAAGGCCCTGGAGTGATCTCCAGAGGTATCTAGAGGTCTTCCTATCTGTATCCGAATTTAGAGTTGAAGAGTTCCCTATTTATAGTCATCAGCCTCATCCCTGCAACCTACCCTTCTCACCCACCTTTTATGTCCCCACCAGAAAAAGGAAAATGAATACTAAGTAGCTGAAAGACAGTCCCTGCTTAAAACAAAGTTCTTGGAGTGAAAGGATGGTAAAATTGTAGCAGACCTAGAACTTAATGACCTATATAAGCAGCTTGAAGCCAAACCTTAGGTCACATGACCACTTCAGAGGTTCACAGAATTTACTATGCAGCAGAGTCAGGGGAAGAGACGTGCTTTTCACAGTAAGTCTTGTTGCTTTCTATTCTTTGATGCTGCAACCGTTATTCACTGGGGAGCTCAATGTGCCATTAGAAAGGCTGTTATGTGTTTTGGGCTATTGAGGTTGAGTTAATCTGCACCTGCATACATATATGTGTCAGTGAAGGTTATTAGGTGCTAGACTAGGCTAGGCACTTGTTACATGCCTTTTAGTCTAACTGGAATAAAGTGGGGGGGGGATATCTTGTTTATAAGGACATAAAATCTTATATCTCAATTTAGTGAGCTATTATCTAAAATGTATTAAATCTATGAAATCACGTATAATATAGGATGTTTACTTTTAATGACTGATAATGTGTGATAATTTTTTCAGTGGTTTAAGTAATATGAAATGAATAATTGCATACTTCCCACTGTAAATCTTTAATACTTTCCAATGGCACAAGGCTAGTTAAATGATTTCTGTTCTCAGTCTTGCACATTAGATGAGCTATGAAATTCACCTTTTAAGTTCTGTTTGCTAGTGTAGACACTAAAAAATTAATTATTATTATTATTTTACAAAAGGCTTCTAAGTGGATAGCTGTGATTCCATGTGTATATGAGCAAAGAAACCATTTAACTAACTTTTATGGTTTTATTTTGAAAATTAAACTGATGTGTAAGGAAACTAAGGCCCTTTACTTTCTGTTTGAAATCTTTAATTATAAGCATTATACATTTGAAAGGCATCCTAAATTAGCTATTATCTTAGCCCTACCTTTATTTACTTTTACATAATTATCTTGGTGAAAGATATAATTATGGCATTATACAAAATTACTAACCCATTTTTTAAAATTTTTCCTAAGTGATAAACACATTACATATGGATTAAGGCAATAAATCTCCAACTAAAATAGCTAGGATTTAATTGAAAAGTGGAAACTAGAATTCCTATTTCTTGGTTAAAAAAAAAAACCACCTTATGAAAGAGTATTTGGGGGGGAAATAATGAACAAATCTTAAGATATAATTACAAATTTCTAATTATATAAAAATGTTTATTTTAATGCCCAATTTAGAGAAGAAAAACTGAGAACCATGTCTTTTAACACCATGGGAAAAGCAAAAGGGTCTCTTCGCTTGAATTTTTCATTTTGTATTACTGTGGTGTGTCAGGGTGACAGAATCACAATGTGACATTTTTATCCTCATATTTGATGTCTGCAGCATAAAATTATTACTCTTAGAGCGATGAGAAGGAGTGTCTTATTTAGAAAACAATGAAGCTTATTATACAATAATTGGAAGGAGAAATCATCTTCTGTAACTAGCAGAGTGGCTCCCAATCCTCTAAAGGAATGGTAAAAGAAGATGGCCAAGACATAACCCTTCCAAACTTAATTTTAAACAATGATCCAAATTATCATAAAATAATTAATCATGTTTCACTCAAGTGATAATAGATATAAATGTCAATTGACTAGGAACAATGAGTATGTAGGCCCATGGGATATTACTATCCAGTGTTATCAAGATGTTATCAACTTGGCACCTCCCCTCTATTTCAAGGGTATATTTTAAATGCTCAGTTGGTTTGGCTTTAATTAGTCATCCTGATGGGTATTCATACCCAGTCTTTACCATATGTCTATAGAGGTAAGAGGAAGAGATGACAGACAGGTTAAAAAAAAGCATTTAAATTTGAATTAAATTATTCAATAGTGTTTTAATACACTAAAAGCCAAAATTTCTCATGATAAAGGAGAGTTTTACATAAGCCAAAGATTTAGAAGGAAATCAATATAATGGTAGGGAAGAGTCCTTGGAGTGGAGAAGGAGCTAGTAAAATCTTCAAGGAGGAAAGATCAAGTTACATATCAAAGTTGTTTTTGTTTCTTTCTTTTTTTTTTTTTTTTAAGTTTTAGGTTGATATGGAGAAGTATTCCCAACCTTAAAGACAAGAAACAGTTGGTTAATTAGAGAACACTGAAATAGGCTGCTATGGCTACTATGCCAGGACCTGCATTTGGACTTTGAGAATTGATTACCTAATGCTCTTCCTCAAAGAGCAGACAACTCAGATACATATGGAGAGTTAAAGATGTAGTCAGGTTACAACATTGTACCTATACTCAACAATAAAATATTATAAAATTAAAAACTGGTTAAGAGGGTAGATCTTGTGTTAAGCGTTTTTTTTTTTTAAGGATTTTATTTACTTATTTATTTATGAGAGAGATAGAGATAGAGAGCTAGAGGAGAGAAGCAGAGGGAGAGGGAGAAAGAATCTGAAGCAGACTCAGTGCTGAGTGCGGAGTCAAACATGGGGTGTGATCTCAGAACCCTGAGGTCATGAACTGAGCTGAAACCAAGAGTTGGACACTAAACCCATGGAGACACACAGGCACCCCTCATGTTAAGTGTTCATATAACAAGTAAAAAAGAGAGAGATGTAGTCAGATATTTAGCAGATGTAATATTTTCCACATATTATTAGTTTTTTCATTCAACAAATATTTACTACCCCCCTACTGTATGCTACATCCTGTGTTAGGGGCTGCAGAAGCATTAGTAAACAAGAACATGCCATGATTTCTGCCACCAGCTTATGGTATAATAGACAGAAACAAAAAATTAAAATAATGTTTGTAAGTGTGAAAATAGAGGTAATTTACAAGGTACTCTAGGAGTATAGAGGTAGTCTACCTGACCTGGTTTTGGAGAATTAGGATAGACATTTTAGAGGAAGTAACATCTAACTAAAGACTGACCTGGCAAGAATACTTGGAAGAGGGCACCTGGGTGGCTCACTGGGTTAAGCCACTGCCTTCGGCTCAGGTCATGATCCCAGGGTCCTGGGATCGAGTCCCGCATCGGGTTTTCTGCTCGGCAGAGAGCCCGCTTCCCCTTCTCTCTGCCAGCCTCTCTGCCTACTTGTGATCTCTGTCTGTTAAATAAATAAATAAATAAAATCTTAAAAAAAAAAAAAAAGAATACTTGGAAGAAAGGGGAAATATGTTTGGCATTTACAAAAGACTTGGAAGTAACAAAATGGGCCACTGTGGGGCCTGCAGATCTAAGAGTCAGACTGCAACTTGGAGTTCAGGAGGGAGATGGGCTAGAGAGGTTGCCAGAGGCAAGCACTGGACTAGATTAAAAATTTACCTAAAAGCACCTCCATAAATATTTACTGAACGAATAAAAATCTATAGTTAATCTGGCTCTCACATAGTTAAGTCCTTGAAACTTCAAGTGACTCAGCATGTACATTATATTGAAATAACGAACATTTCATCCTAGGTTAAGATATTAAAAATCTCACAGAACTTCTCACATTTCTCTCTCTGTGACTCTCTCTCACACACACACACACAAACACACGCACATGACCCCAAAGTAAATCTCACCTCAACTTTTAAAGCAAAGATGAGGGAATTATTGTAGTGGGAAGGAACTATTCCTTCTTGATACAAGCAAGCGATTTGAGTGTTGTCAATCATTTAATTAAAAATCATCTGTAGGCACAATAATTTTATCTTATATGATGGTATTAAGACTTTTTTCAGGAAAATTTTATATCACATTTACTAGTAGGAATGAACATTTTCTTTTCTTGTCATATTTTTAATAAGATTCATGATGTACCATGCTCAGGCATATAAGTAAGTATATTTTTTAAAAATGTTGAAAAAAATGTTATATTAAAACCCAAAACAAAAAGTATAACTATTTAAATATTACACAAAACATCATTTCAATTTGCTTGTTTTCTAAATTTAAAATAAACATTCTGCTTTCCAAATGAAGCAATTACTTTTTCAGATCATAACTATTCAATAATTACCATTTTTAAATTTTTGAATATTTACTGTAAAGCAATGTAGTATCAACTTTTCTGATTAGAAAATAGATGCTTGTGGGAAAAATGGAAGCAATTTTATTTAAAAAAATGTGCAGATGCATCCTATAATAAAAAAGTACATTTAATGATCATATAATTAGATGGGAGGAGTAAGTGGGTATGATAAGATGAATGGATCACAGCTTTTACTGCCTAAGTTAAAATTTAACAAAAATTAAGGCTGCCTACCATTAGAATTGCTATATAAGTTAGACTTTTTTCATTTTGTTGCTTTGAAATAAAGTATATAGTTTATTAATTACTTTGATAGTACTCCCTTTTCTTCAGAAATATATGTCATAAAATATATTATGCAGCTGACTGGTAGAAATTACACAGTTGAAATAAAAAATGTGGAAATAAGGGCATCTGGGTGGCTCAGTGGTTAAAGCCTCTGGCTTTGGCTCAGGTTATGATCTCAGGGTCCTGGGATAGAGCCCTACATGGGGCTCCCTGGTCAGCAAGGATCCTGTTCCGCGCCACCGCCCCCCGCAACCAACCCTCCCCCACCTGCCCCTCTGCCTACTTGTGATCTTTTTCTGTCAAATAAATAAATAAAATCTTTTGAGAAATGTGGAAATAGATAAACAATTTACTTTGACACTTTTTTCAGGATACTTACTTTAGGTGATGTTACTGAAATCTCATATGACTCACTTGTAAAGTGTTTTTATTTCAACTTGTATTAGTTGAAATAAAAACAATATAGAAAATAATAAAAATTAAAATTTATATTTGTTAAAAATAATTTATATTGCATTAAAAATATGAGTGTTTCATTGACTATATTGACTAAATAATTATGTAATACTATAACATTTATAAAAATATCCAAATAAAGTTGATGGTTATTTGACATGTTACTTTAGAAAGGCTCTGTGCAACACATTGTGATTATATTCCCGCTTCATAAGATTATAGAAAAAATTGCCCTTATTAAAAGGAATCTTTCCAAGGGAATAATACACTTGAATTAAGAATAATAGACAATTAGGAATAAACTTATTAAGTGATTGCTCTGATAAGCTAATTGGTCAAACTTTGCAGGCCATCTGAGTATCTCTAGATTGAGTCACATTTCGACAATCCAGGACGGGTTAAAAAAGATAGCATTTTATTACAACTTCTATATGCGGTCTTTGAAAAATCATTTTAATATCCAAATGCCTTTGTTTAAATCATCTCAATCTTTTCTTTTACAATTTAAACCTCATATTCACTTTGTTCTGCATGTTTGTTGTTAAAACTAGCCTAATGATTAAACCTTCTATATACATTCTCGAAAATTACTTTAGATTTCTTGTTTTTCTAAGATATTAATAGTAAGCCCTTTAACATCTCCTTGTCCATCATCTCAAAATATTTGATAATTTCTGATTTCAAAGGAATCACAAAAAGAATATAGGGCAGTAAGGAAGTTTATTTTAAGGTCTACATAAGAAATCTTTATCAAAAAATTAAAATATTTTTGCTTCAGTGCTCAACTTATTATTCTTTTCGAATCTATTTTTTATCTTTAAGATAAATTTGGAAACTTGTTTTGAAAAATACTTTTATGTTAAAATGAGAAAATTAAACCCTTCTTAAAAATATTTTTTGTAATATGGAAATTTATTGAGATGGTTTAAGAACTGGTAAATTCTGGTAGGAGTTAAAATACTAACAGGAACTCTTTGATTTTTGATGATTGTGATATATAGATAAGAGAACATTTCAGAAAGCATAGATATTGTTTTTTAATGACCATGATTTTTAACTTCATGTGAAGCTAACCTATAGGTAGTACTTGTAAGGGCGGAAAATGTTCACCAAATATTTTTGGGTTAAAAAATATTTGTAGTATGAAAGCAAAACCAATGAAAATTGGAAAAATTAGAGAAAGAAAGAGAAATATCTCCCTTCTGCAGGCATAGTTTAAGTCTTGTTTCACAAATAAAAGGACCCTCCCTAGCATATGGAGTAGTTGCCATGTCCTCCCAGGGATGGTCTGTAGCTATGTTCACCTCAGGCTCATCAAGAAGAGGTGAACTGTCAAATATAATTTCAGTCATAGGGTGGTTTGGTTGAGACAGATTAGTGGTATGCAATCATGATAGATAGTTTATCCTAGTTCCAAAATGCCGCTTGGGAAATCTTGAACTCAAATGAACAGAGACTCAGTCATTATTAGTGTCAAAAAGGTATACAGAGACAAAATTTGGTTGGCAGCACGAAAGATGAATCAAGGCGAAAAAGTGGTCAATTGCACGTTCCAAATAGAAATTGAGAGGCATATTACAGTTTGGAAACACTTTAAATAACAGAAGGGTCATATATTATTAATTGTTCATTGATTCATATTTAAAACATGTTCCTCTAAAGTAATATATTTTTAGAAAGACAATATAAATTACATGTATTCTCTTGTTTCAAAATCTTTATTCTCACTGAGGTACAGATTAAAGAGGCCCCTCTTAGATACAGGATTAAGACAGAAAGATATTTCTAAAAATTTACATAATTTTTATTCTCTTTCTTTCAGTTGAAAATCCAAGAAATCAGACTTTTTAAGAGAAAAATGGGTTTTGTGGAAATATATTAACATTTAACTGTTACAAATTTGATGAGTTTCTTAGGAAGAAATCAGGATATACTATGGGCATAAACTTAGAATGTGGAAGAACTTAATGCAAAGAACCTTCCAAACATTTTCTAAACACTGGAGAATATACATTTATAAATTGTAAAATATATTATTCTATTAGCAAACACAAACTTTGGTATCTTTAAACCACCCCCCCAACCCAACTGAATATCCACAAAAAGAATGTCCTCGAGTGTCACTGCCTGAAGTGATATGCTCTGACAAATCTAACAGCTCTTTCTGTGTCATTCCTAATGCACTTGTCACTCAGTATTATCCATCCTCATTAATGACAATGGGAAAGTTTATCTTGGGAACACGTTTTAAATCATCTACTCTTTACAATGGGACCATGAAATCTCTTACAAAACATGAGGCGGGAACTACTCTGACAACAAAACCCCTTCCTGGCAGCTTTATTCTTAATTCCTGTTCAAGGAGTAATCTGTTTATTATAAAATCATACAGAACAATATATTAAACAGAATTTGAAACAAGAATAGCTAGTGTGATTTTCAAGCTTACAAGTATTTTTACAACATTTTTATTAGGCTGAAAACACTAAGTTGAGTCCTTTTTGTGTGGTTTCATGCAATCTTCTTTTCTATTGTACATTATAAACACCTTTGAGAAGGATTGATTTTAGCTAATTTTAAAACAATTCACAAAGGTCAAAGACATTAATCTTTACTTAATTATTTAGAAAATAATAGTAGGCATTAAAAGCAATTTTGAGTAAAACTGTCCTCACATGTTTAAATTTTCTAACTAAAATGGCAGAAGATTCCAACCCAAGACTCACACAGCCTAAAAAATATTCTGACCAGCCCCCAAGTTACTTTAAATATATTTATATTTTAAGCTTTAACATGCTCTTATTTCCTTGCTTAAGAAATTCCTACAGTTTAAAAAAAAATGAAGTGAAAAATAAGCAAGAATTCTTGATCCATAGCAGCCACTCAAGCCTTCTGTTTTAACTTGGCTATCAGTTACAGTGTGGATAATGAGTAGCTAATCTTTCTTTGGTATACTTCTGCTGATAAAATCAAAACTTGTTAGAAATATATTCTTATGCTTCCTATTATTCAGTCATTAAAATTTTAATGCTACATTTTGATTAATTTACTTATGATAAAACAATCTTATATAGATTACAATAAATTTGAAAAATCACACTTAGTGTTGATTTTCTCCCTTTTAATCATCTGAAGCTCATTTGTGAATTCAAATATGCTAGAAACAAATACTGATTTTCAATATTTAAATTTCATGGACCTGTAATTCATGAAGACTTTTTAGCCTCAGAATTCAAGTCTAACAAAAAATAAAAGTTTCCTTTAAAGGATACTCTAAAGATTTTATGTGTTTCATGTTTAAGATTGTGAGTTAAATGTACATAAAGAGCAGAAGATGGTTAATTTAATTTATAATGTTTTGTAAAAGAAATATAAAATCTAAGGAAAAATAAGAAGATGTACATGTAAATTATAATTGTTTCTCATATATTAGGTGTTTATTAGGAAGGCCAAAATAGCAATTAATGTGTGGCTTCAGAAAGTACAGTTATTACTAATGTGATGGGTGGGAAGTTGCTTTAGCATCTCAAAGAATGTTCTAGCAGCTGTAGTTGGTAGAGAATGAAATGGGGTGCCTCCAAGAAAGTGGGTTCCTCATGAATACAGAGAGGCTGGGTGAGAAAATATATGCCTACAATAAGAAGCTGGCTTTGAAGCACTATGAGCTCCCTTCTGATTTTAGCATTTTAAGAAATCTAGGTTATTTTCTCAAAGAGACACACCTGCATTATTAATTCAGAAAGTGCAAACTACACATTAAGTGATTATATGAATTTATTATTACTCAAAGCGTAATTTAAAGACTATCAATCATATCCTCTAAATGACAGCTCTTTCAGTAAGTTTTGTTTAAATTGTGTAGTGTTCTAAAGAAGTGGTTCTTATTTATAGCAAACTTTCTCTGTAAATGACCAGGTAATAAATATTTTTTTGGCCTTGCGTGCCGTAAGATGTCAGCTTAGTGATGCAGTGTGAAAGCAGCCATAGACAATTCATAAACAATTAGGCCTGGCTGTGTTCCAATCCAAGTTTATTTGAAAAAAAAAAAAAAAAAACAGTGAGGCTTGATTTGGCCCATAGGTCATAGTCTGTGAACTTCATGCTTTAAAGCATCAGGGGCAAAGTTGACTTAATAATGTTTTTACTTAGGTATTTTTATGTGAACCAAACCGTAAGAATCTTTCCAATAAAATGATGGGAATGTTATAATATATTTGAGTGCTAAAGCAAAGAAATGGCTCATATTTACGGTACTATGAAGAGTAAATCACACTTCCAAAATATCTTTACATGTACTCTTTCTGTTTCTTGAGTAAATTACACATTAAGTCAATAGACCCGATGAAGGAAAATGCATTCAGCTATAAATTATGCACCGTAGAAGATTTTCTTCTGAATATAATTGTCCTTAAATTTCTATCTGGGCCAGAATGGTTTCCCAGGAGGAAATTCTTAAGAAGTCAAACTAAAGAATTAGGTTGGGACTTGTCAGCTCTCTGTGTACAAAGAGATCAGTGGGATCATTCTTCAGTAATGATATTTCTGATGATTTATTATTACAGAAGTGATATTAGCTGCCTTATTAGCAATGTGCATTTAAATCTGAACTTAACTAAAATGTTGTATTTATCTTCTATTGTACATAATTATTTCATGCTTAACTCCTGAGTCTCATGAATCTTTTGTAATATTTTTCTGTTATAAGCCATATAGGCAATAAAATCCACTCCATTGGCCCAAGAAGACCAGGGATATTAAAAGGCAATTACTGGGTCAAAGGGGATTAGAAGGTATAGGTACTTTAAACCCAAGAATCTGAACTGATTCCTGTCAGCTCTGGGCAACTTTTACAAATTTGGAAAATTTATTATAAAATCTTTTAAGATGAAGCATTCAAAATAATTTTCAAATGGCAATAAAATGACAGTAAGGAAGTAATGATTCAAATAGAGTATCAATCACTTTTTGGTAACTAAAAATTATTATGTATTTCCTCACTTTCTATCTGATAATTCTGAAGAGTACAGCTTGACTTCACTTTGGTAATAATGGTTCATTGTATTATTAGCTGATTTTGTTGATTTTTTGTTGAAGTATGACTGGTACACAATATCCTGCTAGTTTCAGGTGTACATCATTGTGATTTGGTATTTTTATACATTATGAAATGATCCCCATGATGTCTAGTTACCATCTGTCACCAAAGTTATTATATTAGTGACTATGTTCCTATGCTGTACATTATAACCCCACGACTTCTTTCTTTTTATAACTGGAAGTCTGTACTTCCTAATCTCCTTTCTCTACTTCTTCTCTCTCTCCCAACCCTCCCCTGTCTGATAATCAACAGGTTTTTTTTTTTTAAGGTTTTATTTATTTATTTGACAGACAGAGATCACAAGTAGGCAGAGAAGCAGGCAGAGAGAGAGAGAGGAAGGGAAGCAGACTCCCTGCTGAGCAGAGAGCCCGATATGGGGCTCGATCCCAGGACCCTGGGATCATGACAGGTGCCCTAACCAACAGTTTTTTTCTTGTATCTATGTGTCTACATTTGGTTTTGTTTGTTCATTTGTTTTGTTTTTAGATTCCACATATAAGTGAAATCATATGGTATTTGATTTTCTCTCACTTATTTCATTAACATAATGCCTTGCAGGTCCATCCATATTGTTGCAAATGGA
Organism: Mustela erminea; assembly: GCF_009829155.1. Lineage (NCBI taxonomy): Eukaryota > Metazoa > Chordata > Mammalia > Carnivora > Mustelidae > Mustela > Mustela erminea. The sequence goes on along the minus strand of NC_045622.1, from coordinate 83,686,281 downwards.
TCAGCTGCTGTTTTGAAGGTTATTTCATTTATTTGAGACCTTAGAAATAGATTAACCATTTATGCAAACGGTATTAGCATTATCAGACTATTACATATAATCCGAAATGGTGAGATTTTATTATTTATTATTTTTATTTTTTAAAGATTTTATTTATTTAAGAGAGAGAGAGACTGAGAGTGAGCATGAGCAAGAAGCAGACTCCCTGTTGAGCAGGGAGCCCAATGTGGGACTCGATCCCAGGACCCTGCTATCATGACCTGAGCAGAAAGCAGCTGCTTGACTGACTGAGCCACCCAGATGCCTCATAAATGGTGAGAGTCATGCGAATATGTTTTGAGCACTGTCAAGAGGACATTCACTCATTCATTCATTCATTCATTCATTCATTCAATATTTTTTGAGCACATACATGATCAGGCACTGAACTAGGAAGAGGGGAATATGGTGATGAGTAAAACAGACATAAGGTTAAAGCATTTATGCCCTTAAATGAACATGTTTTCCCAAAGCTTCGGTATTTTATGTAAGAGGCTTAAGCATGATCATGACGTTTTCACTATGCTAAGGAAGTATGGCAGCAAAGCCAAACAAAACATTGTGAAGAGTGGACAATCGAGAGCTAAACAACAAGCACAGATTACTTAGATCAGGGATATTCTCGGCTGCTTGCATCATGTTTGCCCTTAATGACTGGCCTTAGTATTTTTTTTTAAAAAATTTTATTTACTTATTTATTTGACAGACAAGTAGGCAGAGAGGCAGGCTGAGACAGAGAAAGGAGGAAGCAGGCTCCCCCCTGAGCAGAGAGCCTGATGCGGGGCTTGATCCCAGGACCCTGAGATCATGACCTGAACTGAAGGCAGAGGCTTTAACCCACTGAGCCACCCAGGCGTCCCATGACCTTAGTATTTTCCTACAAAAATCAGTTCTACAGGTTTTTGAAGGGTGATTTATCATTATTCATTTGATTCTTGACTAAAACCCATTATTAAATTACTTTTGTTTGACCCAGATTTGATTTGGCACGGGCTATAAATTTAAATTTTTTGATAGTACCCAGCAAACTCCAAAACAATTAGGGGTGTATAGTTGTGTAACTGAATGGCCAAATTCAGAGGAAAGAATCTAGAAAGTGCTGAATAAATTAATTATTAATTTGATTTTGAGAACAAAAAATGATTTACACCTCTTATATTTGTGTATGTATGTGTGTATACATATCAAACATAAAATCTAAATGTATTAAAATTACTGTAATGTACAAAATATTTTAATCATTAGTTTCATTTTTATCCTAAAATCTTAATTTATTGAAAAATCAGGTGAGTGAATTCATTCAGCACGGATCATTCCTAATACTTTATCTGCACCACCGTTTGTCTCCCTCAGCGCATTGGCAAGGCTCTGAAAAGTAATGAAAATAAACACTGTCTAGTTTGATTACTTTTTCCTACCTTTCCCTTAGAAATATTGGACTTCAATACAGAAAAAAATGGAGTATATACATCTTAGGCATTTAAAAACATGCTAGCTTTATGGTAAAGAACATGTGAACACTGCTGCTGTGCTATGCTTTTCTGTATCTGGATGTGATCCAGGTATCTAAACAACTGTGTGCTTATGTGCAGGTTTCCTTAAAAACTAGCTACATGTTTTAGTAATTTTCTATAATTATATCAAGAATATAGCACTAGTGCATTTGGTTTTGCTCAGTATCTTAGCAATCTGTTTGTAAAAATATTAATAAACTAGTATGGTGTTAGCTTTTCCCTTTGCCCACTGAATACAAGAGAAGTTGACCCATTTATTTACAGGCTCAACAAGGGCAATCCATTTCATGCTATAGCACTGACCCTTAACAAAGATCTTGTAAATGAGTAGCCTATTACAATATGTACAAGTGACCTTTAATTGCACCAAAAGGCTTTTTGTGACAAGGGTTTTCAATGCTACACCGTAGCTACAGTATAAGCTGGTAAAATATTTCTTAGGTTGTTGAGCGGATATATCAACAACACATCTCCCTATCAAAAAAAAAATACATATATATATAAAATTTGAGGCATTTAATAGTCTCCATTATAATAATGCCTTTTAAATGACTATTGATTGGAAGAATAAACTATTTTTCCAATCACGGAAGAATTAAATATTTAGAACTCACATAAAATAATTCATTCATTAAAAATGTAATAAAATACAGCTTCATTTTTAATAAAATAGCCTTTGGAAAAAAAAATAGTTATTTCAAACTTGGCACTAGGTTCATTTTATAATAGAAAAATTTAAACTTAGTAAAAGACAACTCTTCTTGGAATTTTCACAACTTAGAAATGTTTAGGGAATAATCACATATCCAACAAAACATGTCCAAATACTCAAATACATTCCAAAAGTTATTTATATTAAGTAAAGATATTTAAAGCAAAATTTCAATGAAGTATAGGGTCAGATATTACCACTGATTTACTCAGAAATTTCTGAATGAGTGCAATATATTTTTGACAGTCTCACAAAAAAATGAAACCAAATACTCAATTTCATTAAACCTCTCATATTAAGTATCTTATTTCTGGAAGGCTCATGACAAAATGATTTAGTCTGATGCTCTACAACAATGGTGGGCTGACTTGACAGCACCTGACAAAACAGTTCAGTGAACTTCACTAGACCAGATACAAAGAACCTGAACCAGCTACTCTATGAAATGTCCACTGTGGCATGGAGTTATGACAGTAATAACTCTGATGAAACTTTAATTTCTACTTAAATAAGAGTACTGCTTTACTAGTTTTGTGGCTAAAAGCATTTCCGTTACACCTCAGTTTCTCTTAATTAGTCTCTTAAAAGTTCTATCTTGTAAAAACTAAAAATTTATATTTAATCTCATATTTCCTTAATGAGGAACATTTTTTAAAAAGATTTTATTTATTTACTTGACGGAAATCACAAGTAGGCAGAGAGGCAGGCAAAGAGAGAGAGGGGGAAGTAGGCTCCCTGCTGAGAAGAGAGCCCGATGCAGGGCTCCATCCCAGGACCCTGGGATCATGACCTGAGCTGAAGGCAGAGGCTTTAACCCACTGAGCCACCCAGGCTCCCCATGAGAAACATTTCTTATCCTAAACTGTAGAGACTTTTTTAGTAATACTGATCAATAAAAAAGGGAAATAGTTTGCAATCATGAGATTTATTGCTTAACTTTGCTTAAAGATGGTATTTGAAATACTTTTAGTAAATGAAACATTTGCAACAAAAAAAGAAATAGGTATTAATATGAATGGATTAAACCTTCATTAGACCAAGTTATGATTAAAAAGGAGGCAAAAAAAGAAATTTTAGAAAACTGAGTTTGTTATCTTACTACCTTATAAATTATATATGCCTTATTTATCTCACAAGATGATGCTTCAAAGATTATATATATAAAATAATTCAGAAAAAATATAACAACATGGTAACTATGAGCAAATTAGTATTTGCAAAAATACCTGCATGTTGAATGCAAGTGAATACAAAAATACAATAATATTACACTGAAAGTAAGTTTTGGTACTTCTGAACCATATCAAAATAGTAAACCAAAGCAAGGGAACCCTGTTTCTTTGTATAGAAATATTTTCCCCACATTATGTAGCTAAGATCTAGAAATTCTACAGAGGTGGTTAGTGCTTTAGGGAATGGCTTTATAGTTTGGCAAATTAATTTTTCTATTAAAATACACTACCAAATACCAGAAATTAGTAAAAAAAAAAAAAAATAAGGAAAAGAACAATCTTGCAATGCTAATGTTATATAAGGGAGAATTTATGGTTAATTCATTCTGAATTTTATAAGGTATTTTATAAAAATAGAGTAGAAATGCTAGGGGCACAAGAACTTTTAACATGAATGTTAAAAGATTATATATCAGTGTGTGTGTATATTTTTGTTCTTCTTTATGTCTCACGGCAGAGGCTTTCTGGCTCATGCACTGAAGATGGGATGGCAGGGCACTGTGGGGCGTGGTGAGTAGTTGTTGTTTCAGAGCCCAGGCTCTGGTAGAAGTGTCATTTCTGTCAGTTATTAACTCTGACCTTGGATAAGTTAGGTTACTTGATCTCTTTGAACCTTAAGTTTCTTCAATTATAAAATGTAGATACTCGTGGTATACAGTAGTTGTGAGATCTCTGAGTAATGCCTAGAAAGCACTTGCGGTAGTCCTAGGACCCTGCTAAAGAGTCAATAAAACTTATTTTTAAATCAATAATAATTAACAGAGCTCCTGAACACGTTAACTTTCCAGTGTAACTCTGTACATGGAGTTAAAAGATCTGGATTTAATGCTAGCTCTGTGACTTTGGGAAGGTCACACAACTCCTTATATTTCCTCACATTAGAATGTGTGTACTAATCCAATGGCAAGGGCTCCTGTGAGTATCAAATAAGAGGTAGATATGGTAGTGTATGTGAAAGCACCAACACAATGCCTAGAATAAATGAGATACCCAATACATGTTTTTAAATATACTTACGGTAGACATGAATTACTCTAAAATTAGTACTTTAACAATTCAACCAGTATTTGTGGAATACCTCCCACGTGTGCTTGGGATTTTGCCACAAAAAAGACAGACTATGTTCCTAATCTTGTGAAGCTTACAACAAAAAAGGCTGAATCATGTTGAAAAATAATAAACTAACTGATAATTAATTGTAGTAATACATGTTACACTGAGAATTAAAATAGGGTATGTGATAGCAGATAACAGAGTGAATACTTCAAATGGGCCAGTCAGGGAAGATCTCTCTAAGGAGACTGAGATATTTAAACTGTGATCCAGTGACAAGAAAAAGCCATGAAAGGATGGAGGCATGAACATTCTGGACATACACTGTGCAAAGATCTTGAGGAAGGACTTAAGATATTTTGGGTACAAAAGTATCCCCAAAGTTACCTATATTAATCACAAAGCTAATGGATACCATATTTATTAAGCTCTAGATAAGTTCTTTCTCTTCTAGGCATTTTGGAGGTTTTATTAGTAAAATATATGTTCTCACCTTCTACCTGTTGAAATGGGGTAGCCATGATTTGTCATTATTTTTTGTTTTCTATTTTTCTATCTTCCTCAGACACCATAAATAGCACATTGTGGGGGTAGTGGTTTAGGGAATATCATATAAACTGGGTGAGTTCTGCTACAGCAGTTCTACAAATGCTTTAAAAAAAAAGCCTTGAAATACTGCAATATGGTTTTCCTGGAACCATACAATAAAATACATACAGAAGTGTTTATATCTGCAAAATTCAGGATAGAAGACAGAGGATTTTTTTCCTCTTTGTATCTATCCTTAGACGATGCTGAATCTGTACCATCCTAATCTCAAAAGCGAGATTGCTGGACAATAGGTACCACAGAATCTTTAATAACAGACTCATGAACTGAAAACTATGTGGCAAGATTCTAAATATTAGACTTTTGCTTTGTGTCACCATCTTGATGACCATATTCCGAACATATTTCTAATATGTAGTATGACTTAGTATAAAAATTTGTGCAATGTGAACCATTAGAGTCTAAGTTCAATTTATAAAATGACCCTTTTTATATAAAAATTATTCACAGTCAAGGTGTCATAAAATAATTTAAAATACTTCTCAAAGAAAGAGGATTTATTTGATGTGATTTATTGGATGTAACAATGTCTAAGTTTTATATCTCAGGTGTTGATGACCATACAGAAACTTTAAGAGCTATAATAGCCAAACATGAATGTACTCTTCCTTGCCAAATGAAGCAATGATGTTCGGCTAGCCCAACTCACAGGAAGCATGTGAAGTGAACACAAAAGCACACAGGCCCTATGCTGCCTAAGGGAAAGTCAGCAAGATGGCAGCTTCAATCATTCGGAATAATACTAAAGCAGCCTTAGGCTTTTCTCAGAATGGAAACATGTCACTATTACTGCAATATTCCAACAAATCAGAATGCAGAGAAAAGAACACTTATGCAATCACATCCTAGAAGGGCACTTTACTCAACATTTAAGTGGAAAATAATTATAAAGAAATTTCAGAAAAATTGTCAGTGAAAAAAAATGACTCAGAGAAAAATGTTTTTTCTTTTAATGCACTTAATAGATTTTTTAAAAGCTTACCACTTAGAATTTCTTTTTACATTCTCCTTAAGGAATTATTAATATAAACACTAATTTTTATGAAGTGGTAAGTGAAAAGTTTGGGATTCAGGCTGCCAGTAAGAAATATTCATTTTCCTTCTGATACAGTACTATTACTTCGGAAGTTTGATCAAAGGGGATAAAGTTCCCCAACATTTATATAGGAAGTTAAAAAAATGCTTCAAATATTTTGGGAACTTACCTAATCAGTATACTTCTAGCATGTGTCTAGTCATGTAGCCATCTTTGGTCAATCATCAAAAAATCAAAGGCAAATTGGCATGACTCAACCCTAACTTTAATACCGCATGATTGTGTCGTGTAAGCTTGTTTTGTGTGAGAGCTGCTGTGGTTTTAGTAGAGAGATTAACAACCGGACCTAAGCTGGCCTCCAAACCTTGCCCTGCTGATGCCTCCAGCTCTTTGAAGTCTGACCATCATACCTGGCAAAACAACAGTGAGAACCAGGGTGGTGTCAGATCTAATCAAGTTGTTCGCTGCAGCAGAGCTAACTATGGGGTTCACTAATTGGCCCAATTGCGGATTATACCTTTTGCTACAGATTCAAGACAATAATTTAGTTAAATGATGTGTTTTTTTTTTCTTATCTCTTCTAATTAAGATTCCAATGTGGGAAGAAATAGGATTAGACAGAGTCTCAAAACTGTGTTCCCCTTAAGGTGGTATGCACTTTTGATAGGCTCACTACGACATGTGAAATATAAAAGAGCACAGTCTTACCAACTTCTGGAGAATCTGTGAAACCTGTATGACCCTACTGGATGTCTACCTTACTTAGGAAATAAAGTGTAAATATGGGGATGGTGATATAACGAATATATTAAGATGTAAACATGTACAAAATGACATTTCCATTGTTAAAGAATGCTAATTTGAATTTACTTTTGACAAGTGATTTGATCTGGATGAACAGATGCACATGTTCCTCTTTGATTTTCTTTTGCTAACTGTAGTATATCTGGGAATTGAATATTGCAGTATTTGTAGAGGGCATCATTATCAGAATTGGTATATTGGACTATATGGTCCCTCATGCTACGACTTAATGCTCTTGAGTCAGACATTTATGTTTCCGTTATTTTTCTTTTTAGTGACATAACTGTTAATTGACAAGTAAGTAAGTTAACCAATCCTCTCCTGTACCTCCAGGTATAGTGAACAGTCCCCTTTCTACCTCCTATTTAAAACCGGAAAGACTATTGGTACAAAACATAGGCAAGTAAGGAAACCTAGGACCAAAGATATCAGGCAACTCTACATTGTCCAACATTGTCATAGTGACTACAAGAGTCTATGGTTTTACAATATGTAAAAATTTCAGATAATTCTACTGAATCATATCAAGTATACTGTAGTACTATATAAAGCTGATTTATACTGATGGCATATAATATTTTGGTCTCAATATACCTAAGAAGGAGTTTTCTAAGTAAGTGCATCAAAAATAGTGGTTATTTAATAAATAGTGGTTTATCAGTTCTTCTGTGAGAAAGTTTTTGATGACTGGAGACCCGGTACTGGAGTCCTGTGTTCTGAATTAGGGGCAAAATATTAAAGACAATCTTGAGTAAACTTAATCTATTTTGATTTTCTGGACTGTCAATATTCATTTAATGTGCAAAACCCACATAAATAAACTACTTATGATAATTACTATTTTGGGACCAATTAAAACCTATGTACATATTGTTTTACCTTATTTTTGAAAATTTGCTGTTATGATATCATCAAATTAAATGAAGCCACATTTCAAATCCTATCAAATCTTACTTGTTTAGGTATCACAATTACATCATAATGACTAATATAAGAAAAAACTGGCTAATGATGATCCCAACATCAGAGAAAGCAAAAAATTACAAAACTGAAAAAAAAAAAAAAAAAAAAAAGAACCAAACAAGTCTAAGTAGTTATTTCAGCTGGGAAGTGAAGCTATGTACCCAAGTTATATTTCTAAAGGAACTTAATGAAGAAAGTAATGTTTATATATCACTTGCCTGGTGGAGTTTATATAATACTTATAGCTGTATTGTTTGGGCAAGTTTTCAGACTCTGTAACTTATCTATCCATATATGTATTTCAGCAAGATTTTATACCTGCTAAGTGTATGCTCTGTTCTTAGTTCTGGGACAGATAGGAAGATGAAAAAAACATAGTTTCTATATATTGAGTTTATTATTATATCTTAGTAAAGCCTTTTGTTATAAAATATTCAATTACCATATAGTAAGTATAAGTAAGCCAGTAGAGGGCCTGGTACACAATAATGGCTTAATAAATCTTGCTATGATTGAATAAAGGTTATGTGGTAAGGCCAAGAAATAAGTAGCATGTCATGGTTAATCAAATATGCTAGACAGTTACATTGTACAGTTTATAAGGATTATAAATTTTTAAAGAATTGGAAAGCTATTTTTTTTTAACCTGAAGCCAGACTGAATCAACCTTAAATTTTCTCTTTTACCTATCCAGAATGCGTGCCAGGATTTTAGTGTCATTACTAAAGATATGATTCCTCTACGGTTTTTGTAGAGGGGTGAATTTATAGAGCTTCATAACTGACGAACACTAGGTATTAGTAAAAATTTACTGTGATTAGATAAATGCTTCCACTTGAGTCTGAATAATACAAATACACAGTCCAAGAAGAGATAAATATTCTTTTGCCTTTTCCAAATAACTCAGAAATATTAAAGACTGCTGTTTAAAGCTGCTCTACTTGTTAGAGGCCCTTGGTGGCTGTTAGTAAAAAAAAAAAATAATAATAAATAAATAGATAAATAAAAATTTAGTTTTCATCTATAAAAAAGAGTTTAAAAAATCAAAGAAAGGGTACCCTAAAAATAGAGATGAAGATATTTTCCTGGTTTTTTTTTGCTCCTTGTTTCCAACATGCCAATTTTGAGACTGTGTGACTGATAAGAAAATTCCACCATGTAACAAATCTACCTGTATGGAATCAGAAAACATATCTGCTTTCCCTGCTAAACCACCTTTCTCTTCTGAAAGTAGAATGTAGATTCAATGTCTGCTATATTAGAATCTCACACTTTATAGACTAGTACATATTTTATTATTTTTATTTTATTATTATTTTTTAGTATCAGTTTAAAAATTTTGTTGTGCATATTAAAATAATGTCACTTGATAGATAAATTTTCCCCTAATAAGGGAATCCTCTTGTTTCCAGTTTCTACAATATATCACCAAAGACTTGCTATCTGTTTGGTTATGTATTTTATAAGGTACAGTGCTGTATTTAAATCATTTAGTTTTATGTGAACCACATGATTTTACCTTGTTATAATTATATCTATATATGTTTCTGTCAGGTTTGTTTCATTCTTAAACACCAAATAGAATTTTATTGCATGAGTGAATAAATTATTTGGAATGTGCTGTAACTATATTTCTATGTATAAAAAAAGATGAAAGTTATAAGCCAAAAAGGTAAAGGATTTGAGCAACTGTATTAAATATTGACTTTTTAAAAACCAACCACCTATTTGTGTTTTCTTTTCAAATATTTCTTCCAAATCACAGGTGATCAGTTATAATTATTCTCTTAGGTTAGAATGCTGGGAATAGGAGAGAGGAAATGGAACAGAAACCTATGTGGTTTATAAAAGATCTCACATCAGCTATAGTGGTAAAGTGTAGGGACTACTAGAAACTAAGTTCACTCAAAGGAGAGGTCCCACTTGACATTATTTAGTCCTTTATTTCTATCCCTTCAAGCCCAAAATAAGACTCAGTGTATGTGTGCATATATGTGTTGTGTGCATGTGTGAGAAAGAGAGAGAGTGAGAGAGAATAAACATAATTCACACTACAGTGCTACTTTTTTCTCTAGGTGCAACAGGATTTTCATTAGGGAATCTGCTTGGTTAGTGTGTATGATGATAGAGACACTATCTTAGACCTGGTTGTCAGAACACTCATTTGGGAGAAAGGCGTCGTGCAGAGGAAAAAAACCCCACATTTTTAATGAAAAACATAAGTTCAACTTAAAACGATGAGGCATGCATTCTTGTGACACTAATTATAACTTTATACTTCCAAAATTTTTAAGCAAAGTATCGCTTAAAATGGGTAAATAATAATGGTAAATTTTTCAGTATTGTATCAGAAAAATTGAAACAAAGTTTGAACAATTACAGTGCTGGGTTCCATTTCAGTGGTTTCTTCTGAGAACTAAAGCAAATTAGCTCAAGAATCAGTATTTTTACACTCTGGATCTTTTGGCTTTAAGTGGCTTTTGAAGGGAGTATCCCCAGATGAGAAACTTCTAACACTCCTGCCGAGATGACCTGCTTGAAGAACTGGCTGTCTGATTAACTATTAACTGCTCTCAATAGGATTAGATAATTAAGGACATTGATGACCATTAATTAGGAGGAGGGCACATTAATTTGTCACTGGATAGGGCCCTTACAATGATTTATAGGTTAGTGCTACTTGCAAATGTGAAGGGAAAGAAAAAAAGAGAGAGAACCATGAAGTCACCTTATCAAGTGGCCGGCTAAAGAGGGCAGAGGGTCAAAAAAGGGCCAAAGTGGTCACTTAAGGGTGAAGTCCCAAACACCAAAGCAGTGCCAAGCCACATTGACCATCATTTGGTGATGAAGTTAAAATATGCTAATTTATTGGTGGCAATTCTCTCTTTTTATGGTTTCAAGCAGTTAAGACAAGTGGCCTGCTTAAGAGCTTTTCATTTGAAAAGAGATTAAACAAAATGGTTTGTCAAGGCTGCTTGGCTGTTTTATGTCTTTGTTAAAAAAATTGCACCGACTATACTGATAACTATCACATCACCCAAAAGCCATCTCTCCCTGAGCATTTATTTCGTTAATAAATACATCAACTCTAATTGCTTAATAGTGCTATGTTCATTTGCTCTTTAGCAAGATTAAGTTGAAATAAATCTTTTGTACCACTACTTTCTGTCACTACTGCTTGCATGAAGGTCACCAAAAAAGTTTCAGTTTTGTAGAAAATTTGATTAAAGACCCTGGTGTAAATTATATTTTGTTTTGTTCATCATGGAAAGTGGAAAGGTGAATTCACTAATAGTAAAGAAAACTGCTTTTAGAATGTAGATAAGGATCGTCTTTACTTAGCCATACACAACTGTGGGTAGCATTCACACTCCACACACAATAATCACAGCTCATTAACATTTAATTAAATATGCTTTTGAAAGCCTTGGAAATATGCATGTCATACTTCTCATGTAAGTTTGGAGTTTACTTTGAATAGACACTTAAAATCATTTTTTACTATACTCAAATGATATGTCACTAAAAGAGAAAAAAATAAGATAGTTCTAAAAACATTATTCTGTTACACTGAAAGAACTTAAGAATATTAGCAGGAAACATCTTCTAAGAATTTCATTAAGTAAAAAAATGTATATATATATATACATAATATATATGTATATATATATATATATATATACACACACACACAGACCATTTAACCTCAAGTCATGAACTAAAATACAAAAATTCTCTCTTACCTCAATGGTGAATAGCTTCCTTTTTAATTTAAAAGCTAAGTCTTTGACATCAGATACATCATAAATCAAGTTATTAAGCCGAGGAATCTGCCGGATATGAATCAAACCTTGTGAAAAGGAAATTAAAAGAAAACAAAATTTAAAACACTGTCTTAGATGCATAAAATTAAGAGTCTTACAGCAGAATCCTGTAAATTTACACACAAGCATCCTCCCCTTTTAAAACTGGAGCTTACTACCAGGAGCAATGAAGCAAATGCTGTGATTATACTCAAGTAATCAAGCAGAATAAGATAAACAGAAATCCTTGTGCGAGGAAAACTAATTGCACTTTGGTACAGAAGTACAGATGTAAAGAGGGATCTTAATACTTGTCAAAACTACAGCCGGTTTGTGTGTGATTTTCTCTTGTATTTACAGTAAGCAAATATGGCTATCACCTTGCATGCTGCCCACGGCACCACTGAGTGATCTTTATTTTATTAAATGCACCAGTAAGCAGCCAGCAAAACACGGCTTATGGGTTACTGATAACCAGTGAAGCACTAATGAAAAGTATTTCATTTTGTACCTTATTAATGACTTGAGCAAACCATTGAAGAAAACTACATTTCAGAGCACACTCTAGGATCAAACTTTAACCCCTATGCCATCCCAAGACACTCATTTCTGTGCCATGTTAGACCTTTATGTAGCTGTTATAAGCTTTGTAACAGTGCTAGGTAAACCGTGAGCTTTGGCCTCTTGTCAGTAGAAACACTTGCTAATTTCTTCTGACAAGGGCACTGGATGCCTTTTGTGCAGCTTAATGCAGTTTCTGACTAAACTCGGGGTCATCTGCCACAGATGAAGACATGGAAGATTCTTCAGTGCATCTCTCTGCCTGAAGCGCATCTCTCCGCCTAACTCAGCCCCTATTTAAAAATCATTGTCCCAAAGACATTGATCTCTGTACATGGGGGAAGAAAGCAAATCCAAATCTGAACAAATGAGATGCCTCTTATTTAAAGAACTGTTTCTCTAGTATACAGTTGTGTGTGCGTTTGAATGCATAGGAATGTATGTATTCGTTTTAGCTTAACAGGGTAAACCTCTAGGTTCTTAACTTTCAAAATGGTCCCTTCAAAAATAATTCACTGAAATATCTGATCTAATTTATTAAACTTAAAAAAATGCAAAATATGTTATGAAGACAGTTTTTAGATGCAGATTAAAAATATCTTAAACAGAGCTATTTAGTAAAATACATTAGAAATGAGCACATCGGACTTTCACTTGCACATTCCTCATTTTATCTTGATATGTATGTGTTGGTTTAGCCCTTAAGTCAGGAGGCCTTATACAATGAATGAATAACGGTTTATCTTCTTATTAACAGAAATGTTACTTCTTGTCAAAGCCACTCATGAATCTGTTCCTAATGATTTATCGATTCAGGGATTTCAGCACAAAACATCATGGCCTTTCACCCTTGAAATGTTTTAATCAAAATAACGGTCTTGGAATATAAAAAACAATTTACTAAATTTATTAGGTCATAATATTTACAAATGATACTCAGATATAATTTATTAAGGCAGTATTTAACTTGAGTTGTTTTAAAAGAAAGTGGAAATAAAAACAAATGAAAAAAAGTCATCCAGTTATGAAACAAATAAGTGCTAGGGATGTAATGTACAGCATGGTGACTATGCTTAACAATAATGTGTTATATATTTGAAAGTAGCTAAGAGAGGAGATCTTAGACTTCTTGTCACTAGAAAAAAAAATCATTGTGAACTGTGTGTGGTAATCTATGTTAATGAAACTTAACTCTTGCAGTCATTTCACAAAACATACACCTATCACATCATGACTTTGCACACCTTAAACTAATACAATGTGATATGTCAACTACAGTTTAACAACAAATTAAAAAAATAGTTTAATCTTAATAGTCCTCTTCCTATAATAGTAACAATAATGGATTAAATAATTATACATAGGGCTAATCTGGGCATATAGCATACACAGTTATGCAAGTTAATAATCATGAGGTGAATTATTTTATGTAGCTTTTGTTCATAGCTTGTAGTTTCTAGCCTTTGAAAAATACTTGATTGTTAGATTATACTGTTCTATTATTTTTTAAAAGATTGTATGCTGACTCTTCAAAGCAATGGTGGTTATCATATAAAGTATCTTCTAATTTTTTTTTTTTTTTGTAGAGTCAGGAATTGTTATAGTCCTGCAATCACAATCTTATATAATCTTCTAGCAGGGTTCAAATAAGCTATTCAGTCTTTAGAGGTTTCCATGGAAGTATAGTAGGTCCATAATAATAAAAACAGCAATAATTGACATTTACTCAGTATAATAGGTAAAAATCATTCACCATATTCTGTATTTTATTTAGAGATGAGATGTACAAAATTATTAAACCTTTCCTATTTCAATGATTCTATGTAAGAATCTTTATGTTTAAAAAATCTCCAAATTAACCAAATGACCAAAATATTGCTAAGAACTTCAAAAAATAATTAAAATCTGATTCGTTGACCTGTATTTATACTAGGATCGCAATATTATAAAATCTCCTCAAAACTCAAACAACAAAATGAGCAAAGTTCAAATATAATCAAAGATGTTCACTTCATGAAAATGTGACTAACTAGGACTTTTATAACATAATAAATATGAATTTTATTTATTACATAGGTAGGCTTTGTAAAGTGTAAACCACTACACAAAGCTGTTATTAATGGAGTTAATATGATATTTATTTCAAAATGGCTAATAAGTACAACTAATTTCATGACAGCTTTAAGTCTCTGGGACAATAAAATATTTTTCTGACTGAACCATGCCTTAGTACATGGGTTGGACTTATTTCAAGCAGTTACCATAATCCATAGTCTTAATGTAGTTTGGTGATAAGCTGCCATGAAAGAACGGTCAGGAATGGAAAACATTTGACAGATGTATTATAAAATAAAATTCTTGCTACTTGACAGTAGATACTATGACCGGATACAATGCTTCCAGGTAAACCTAAAGGCAACCCAGGGTACTCTCTTCCCGTTATAAAGGTGCTGCTTACCATGATAATCCTTATATAATGGGTTGGTTTCTCTCTCAGAACCAATGAATGATTCCAGACCAACTACTGTATCTGACAAGTTTGTAACACGAGTAATAACTGCTTTATTCTGTAAAACAAGAAAACAAAACACTCATTTTATGTTTAAAAACATAATATGTATTCAGTGCCATTATGCCACTTCAGTGAAAATGGTAGAGGAGATAAACTATCAACATAGAGGAGTAATTCAAAGCTGCCACAGGATGAAAACTGGATGAAAATATGCACTTAATTGAAAATTCTCACCCATGTAGGTATGCTATTCTAGTTGGAAGAGCTGAGGGGACATACCTTATTTTTGGCAGGGAACATAAATGATTATTTTTCTTCTGTTTTAAGGGTCAAGGCTACCTTTATCCTCACACACTATTCTTTTTCAAATTACTTTACCCATTGGAAAATCTGACATCAGGATTCAGAAGCAGAAGATAGTACAGTATAATGTGGTGTAAGGCAAGGTTCCACTATCATCTGTCAACTGGGACCAGGTCCCAGCCCTGTAACAGCTGAGGTCCTCTGTATCATTTCAGAAGCACGGAAGGGTCCAGCTAAGAGACTGCAACATGGCTAGCTCTGGAGTCTTCTGTTCTCTCCTTCCAGATGCTGCTATTTGGCTCTGGGATAACAATAAAGGCAAAGAAAAGATGGTAGAAGACTAACGCTAGACTAGTAGCCTATGCTTTCTTTTCCAACACAACCTGACATGAACCAAAAACATGCTAAATAATGCATTGTTAAAAAAGGTCATATTTTAAGTAGTGAAGGTTCTAAAATGCCCAGAATTTCATGGCTATAAAAAAATCATTAAAAATATAATCATTAAATACCCCATAGGTTCTCCTGAATTGTATTATTTAATGGAGATTCAGTATTTCTTTTAGCCCCTGACAGAGTGATACGTCAGCAAATGTTTCATATGTTATAACGTCTTTCATATGTTGTAACATTTTTGCTCTCAAGTTCTAGGTAAGTTGAAAAAAATAGTTCTTTGTAAAATTTTATAATTTTGAAACTCCCATTTTATACCCTGGTAATATCTACCAGTTTAAAAATAATCTTTAGAAAAGGATGGGAAATGTAAAACAGTTAAGAAAACTTTAGTTTGATCCTATGACCCCTGTTAGAGGAAAGTCTAATGAAAGTGAATGAAACACATTCACTTTCTGAAAACATGATTGACTACTGAGCTTACTAGTATTCCTCTGTTTCTTAAGTCCTCTAGTAGAGATTGCATAAGAATGAAAAACAAAAGAAAACTGGTCAATGTTATCTGACTCAGTCTGAAATACATAGTAGTTTCTGTCACTAAACATTATGCTGAAATGACTGGTTAACTCATACCTAGGGCAGTATTTGGAACTCCTCTGTAAGTGGAAATGTGTGCTGTATAAAGAATATTTTGGCCTTTGAATCAGTGCTCTTAAAAGGAACCAGCAAAAACAGTTATCCTTAATTGGCTTTAATACTCTTAATCACGTGGGTACCAAGTGTAGAAAAACAAACATAATTTGAAAATGCCTATTTTTTTCTAAGGCAATTTTTCATTCAATGGTGGGAAAATAATACAGATTGATTCCTTACTTTCAGTTCTATGCCACAGGGGATGGTCCTACTCCAGGAATAACAGGGGCTTCAGAGGCCATAAACAAGTTCCTCTCAATATTTCTTTAGCCAAAGACCATTATATCAAACTCATCCAGGTTGGGTTTCAGCCAGTTATTCTTCACCCAAACAAAAATGTCTGCCAGACATTCCAACAGCTGGGAGACAGTTCACAATGAGTCAACTTGAAAATGATTCATTGTGCTGAGTACTGAACAATGTTGGGGTGGGGGTGGGGTGTGGCTGGGTTGGTTGTAGAGGGTGAGAACAAGTGGGAGATGAAGAATAACCATGTGGTTCTCCCATGAAGAAGAATCTTAGATAACAACCAGCAGGCTCTTATCATTTCATTTTTAGGATAAACTCAACTGGGAAGAGTACTCCTGTCATGGACCCTCAGATGAACAAGCACTTATAAAGGCTACTGACAATATTTCTTAATCAAAAGGTCAGATTTCCTTTTATCTATAAATAAAAGACTAAACCTTTGTATCTAAATATCTGAATCTAAAATGATAAAAGTTAGTTTTGTTAGAACTCAACTATTCAGATATGTAGTGATATAAGCTAGGGCTTTTTCAATTATTTTAATAATAGAAGTTGTAAGGTTTAAGGATGGAATTAGTCTTCCATTCAAGTAGTATATAAGCAAGGTCCTGTATATTTAGATGGACACCCTGACATTCAAAGAAGGTTTCTTTCTTTAACCTTAAAATTTACTAATAAACCACTTAACACCCTGTAACATTTGTCAACATTATAAATCTTTTTAGGGTAATTTATGGGAGATTTTAAAAAATCAACCCTCCACTTGGTGGAGAAAAATTAATGAATTGCAAAATAAAGGATGTATACAGGCTGGGTTTAGAAATCTCAGAAACTCATTCATATATTTAATTTATTGTGTTTCTAAGCTCTATCAGTTTATACTACAGTTATTAATTATAAACTAAATTTGATTTTAAAAGCTTTGATGAAGTATTAGAGCAAGAAAAAAGTTTTAATCATTACCACAAAGTAAGATATATTTAACAATGACTTTACTGTTTTCTGCACAGCAGTTTTGAAAGTTTATGTAATGTGGTAAGCTAGATGGTGAAAGTTGACAGATACTAAAAAAATGTCTATAGAATAAAAAGTACTGGAAATTATGTAAGAATAACATCTAAGTTTCTGACTGAGATAATCTTTATCTTAATTATAAACTCATTCAGTATTCCAGTGATGAGATATTTGGGCATGTAAATGTACATATTTTTTAAAAAGCTGAAATAGTGTTACAGATTCCTTCTGTACCTCCAAGATGCATAGGACGTATGGTATACTGACGTAATCATATCTTAACAACCACTCTTGTCAAAAGGTCTCTCAAATCACAATGCTAATACTAAGTGGTCTTTTAGATAAAGGTAGGCAAATTTACTTAAAAGAGTCTAAAATTAATAGCTTTAAAAATCCTCCAAAGCATAACAATCACAATTCACTTTAGGGCGAATGCACTATGGACAATAAATTGTCATAATATAATTCACAGTGTTCAGAAAGCTTTAGCATAATGCTCTGAGCAGAGAGGCCTTGAAACTGGAACTTCCACATTCTCATCTTCACAGATTCTAAGTGTTTTTATGTTATTAGCCAAGATGCGAAGCCTCTTTGGTTTCTGCAGTATATGTGACTGGAAATGGAGAATCTCAAGGTATTTGTGCATCAATTACTGGGACATAAAGTTTGAGTAATTTTTGTGTTAATTTTGAAGTTGCTAACATTACAGTTTCTAATAAGGAGCATTTGAGTAAGGACATTCAGGATTCACCAGTAGGAGTAAATTAATGGTTATATTCATGCATGGCACAATGACATCACCCAAGTATGTACAATGGTACTGCCACCCCTCCTCCTTGCCCATCTGGATGTGAAAATCCAGGATGGCTCAAAAATCCTCCCTCTACTAGACAAATCTCCCTTCACTCCTGGGTGAAAGTTGTCAGCTCTGGACAGTAGCCAAGACATGACTAGGAGGGAAGCCAGAAGAGAAGAGAGCCGGTGTCCAGGAGTTTTAAGAGTTTGCTGGCAGTCTCAAATAGCATTGTATTAAGTTACATAAAAGGTTCTTAAAGGTTCTTAAAACTTGCAGTGCAATTTCTTAATTATTTATTTAGATTTAAATCATGTCAAATGCTGTTGCAAACAAAAAAGGCAAATCAAAAGGCAAATCAAAAGTCCAGTTGGTCATTTTTTACCCCAATTTTAATTTCACAAAATATTTCAGTTTTTATTTTGATTATTTCTTGCTTGGTTTCATAGGATGTTTCCTGTTTTCTTTTATAGAATGGTAACCTCTTTATTAGGATATGCCAAATCCATTAAATGGATTTTAAATAAAGGAAGATTAGTTTAATGCTCCCTTGCAATTCAAAGCTCATTAAACCAAAACTATGAACTTCAACAGATAAAATTCAACTACTGCCACATAAGCTCCCTCCATTTTCTAATAAAAATAGTTGAGATACCTCTTTAGAGTAACCAAGTAACAATCAGAAAACCTAAACCCTGAATGTTTTCTTACTTTCTTTGACCCAATTATCTCAACAATATAAAAAGATACAGTTTGTCCCAATACAAAGTATACTGCCCGGAGAGATTTTTAACAAGAGATTAAAAAGTAATTAACCAGTCACTTAATTATTAAGAAGCTTGAAAAGAAAAAAAATCAATTGACAAAAACATTTATGCAATGGCTCAAATAAGTTTTTGAGTTACTAAAATAAGAAAGGTAGCAAATATACAACATAAAAGGTAGAGCTTCCATTTGATATATGGCCCACACAACAGATTTGGGACTACAATAGTGCAAAAGC
Organism: Mustela erminea; assembly: GCF_009829155.1. Classification (NCBI taxonomy): domain Eukaryota; kingdom Metazoa; phylum Chordata; class Mammalia; order Carnivora; family Mustelidae; genus Mustela; species Mustela erminea. The sequence continues at coordinate 83,666,995 of NC_045622.1, read as the reverse complement.
ACTACTAAGTTAATATTGAAAAGTTAAAGAAAGATTTAAATTACTTTATGTTTGAACCTATTACATGATATGATGTGTGTCTATATGTGTGTGTATGTTGGGGGCGGGGGGGGGAAGAATCTCAAGAAAAGCAAGTATACTACTCCACAGCTCACGTTATAACATTTTTCTGAGAAATAATATGCATAGAAACACAGACATACTAGAATTAATGACATTTCTTTGTCATGTAATTTTAAAAAGCTTGAATAAAAGATAAATCTAGAGATATGTAATGCGGTATTTGTTTTTCTATGCTTATTAAGTTCTACATTCTTTAGGATTGAGACTATGAAGTAATAAAATTGTTTATACTGTAAGTTTTTACAAACCTTCCATCTTCCCCAGAGTTGTCATTTACTCATAGATTAAATTTTTATTTTATAAAAATATTTTATAGTGGGAAAAATAATTCTGTTCGTAATTATTTTGAGTTTAAGAAAGAATATAATTTTATCAAATCAAGTTATACTAATAAATATTTATAATTATAATACCTTAGTAAAGGTATTAGATTAAATCTTTCCAGATTTAATACTGAACTTTTATTGAAATTCACATAGCTAATTTTAAAATACAGAGGAACTTGCATAAATTTTAAAAATTGTAGCTATAACACTCTCTTGGTAGCATCATATATGATATTTATGTAGGAACATCATAAACATATTTTGATTCATTGTTCTAATGCTTTAAAACATATCCACAAAAGAGCTTATTGCAAATATACTTAACTTCAAGGGCAAAATAAATCGCTAAATTGTCAAATTCTACTAGGATTAAGCAACGGAGCCACATCTTTTTGTGATTTCTATGTGTTCAAATACTTGGTATTCTAAGTTTTGGTGTGAAAATTTTTTTAAGAACACATGATGTTGTTTTCAGAAATATTACTTATATTTACACTGGCTTCAAATAGTACCTGCTTTGCAGAACATCAGTTTTCTTTTTTTTTTTTTTCCAGTTTTCTTTTCAATAGGTTATTCTATTAAACATTTTAAAAAACTTAATATTCTGAACACTCTTATACATGGGGTAAGCAAAATATTATAATGAATAGGGTCAAGAGAATAATGGTATAATATTCAAAATTAAGTTTAGGTATTTTTACATAAATGATAGTTTCATACTACACATATGGACATTTGCATCTTTGGTTTAAAAATATATAATGGGTAACTTCTTAAATCAGAAATTTGTTGCCTACTACTTTCTACTTGAAACTGTTAAAATGTAATTCACAGATGTCCAAAAGCTCATAGCTTGCCTGGAAAAACAATTGCTAATATCCAAATATCAAACAGAGCATCCAGCTGATGTTTGTGATGCAGTGGTAGGTTAAAGATACTAAAGTTTAAAATCAGCTTAGAATAATCCCATATTGAGTATAAAATGATAGCCTGTCATCAGGAACAGGCTGACAGAGCCAGGTCCAGATGGGAGACTGGCTGGGAAAAGAGCTGAGGCAGGTGGGAAAATGATGGGAACCTGACGGCAGACAGGACTACTCCCTCTGCTGGCAAGGTTCTCATCTGCTTGAATTTTTAACTAATGACTAGCTTTTCTTTAATTATTGAAGATAACACCAATAAATTATGTAAGGTCTTCCTTCTTTAGTTGGCTGTTCTGCATTTGCACATTTTCAAATTCATGGTATCCTATTTTTCACCAGATTAATTTCTCAGAGATATAAGGATCCAATGTTTCACCAGGAGGTCCAATTATTTATCTTGTAATTTAATTGCATCCTAAGCATAAGCAAATGTAGCATTGCTTTTTATAATATAAGGCCTTTAAAAATTCAGAATGCCTTTGATTTTATATTTGTTGATTTATGTACTTTCTTGAAGAAAAACATTTCTTGGGCTACCGACTTCACAATCTCTTTCTCAGGCTCTGCATAATGCCCCGTAATGAAATAATATAGAAATGAACCATATAAATCAACTATACAGGGAACAAGGAAACAGCATGTCACAGCAAAACAGCATAGATGTACAGCGCCAAACCTATCTGATAATCTAATGATCTGAGTTTACAGATATTATGTACTAATATGTAAGAAATTAAGAACTAATGTTTACACAAAAAATTTGTTAAATTTTACAGAAAAATTATTCAATATTTGATTTTCAATGTAAGTTAATAGCTGCAGCAAAAACATTTAGTAAAAATCTGTTCTAAGATTTTGGCCTACAACCAGAAGCTCCCAGAACAGGAGGGATCAGCTTTTTCACCCACTGTTCTCATCTGAATCCTGGCTTAAAAGCTATTCCAGCTCCCAGCTTTCCAGAAGGCTCCATCCCAGGAATCCCTGCCTGCCATTTGGTTTGCTGATTTTAATCTCTCAGGACTTTCTTACAGTGGCTCTACTATGCTGAACTGGCACTTGCTTCTAGAAGTGAGTTATTATTAAACCTGTAGGTCAATTGTGGCACTAACAACTCTTTGGAAGCTTTCAGCCACAGTGTACAATTTGCTAGTCTAATTAAATATTAATTCTAAGTGTTACATTTTGTGGCTAAGAGCTTTTATTTTCCATCATCAGCCTGGAAGAGAAAGAGGTTACAAGGCTAATTTAATCTCTCCCCTTGTCCTCCCCAACATTAAAGATTAACTACATAGGGTGCGAAAACATTATTAAAGAAGCAGAAACTCTTTATATAATAATAATGCAATTAATAGCAAAAGGCTAAAACATAATGTTAGGATATAATATATGACCTGGTACTTAAAGAGTTTTAAATTATATTTAGTTACAAGCACATTTTCTTTCAATATTAAGAAATAAGTATCTTTTTTTGAAGATAGTAATCTTTCTTTAAGAGAAAGTATGCATCCAGGTATATAAGTAGGAAAAACTCAAAACTTACATTTTCTCACAGGTATTTTTCAGACAGCTTGTAACACCAAAGATTAAAAGCTTAGTAATTTTATTTGTTAAAAAAAGGCAAAATTAAATAAAGTTGTATCTATTTTCTGTACATAAAAAGTGATGAAGTCAAAGATAGTTTATAATAAAAATAATTAACATTAAAGATCCTTTTTCCTTTTTTCTTCTACCATGTTCAAGTGGACTGAACACAGAGGTCTCTTTCTGCTTCTGTTCCCAGAACAGTTGTGTCCATGCGTGGACACTGGGCATTATAAAGACTGCAGTCCAACAGCCAAAGATTCCATATGCCCTAACAGATGACTCAATCTCCATACTGTGATGAGACGTTTCACTATTTCTATCATTGATATATTTGAAAATTTTGGCTCTAAACAGTACTTTAACAACCACCATCACTACAACGAAATACAGTAGGAATCACTGTATGAAATGTAATATCACAAAGTTATTTTAGAACAAAAAAGTTTTAAAATTATTTTTCTTTTTATAGCTTGCTGAATATGCTTTGGTTAGATTAAGTATAATGAAAGATTTCTAAGTGGTAATTTTTCCCTGTAGAGATACACATTTATCTTATTGACCATTTCAAATATCTTGCTCTTATTTAATATGCATAGTTACACTAAGGTAAAATGTTACGTACTCTGCAACTAATTGTATATATAGACAGAAACTTACAGATAATTTGGAGTTTATTTGTATAAAAAGTTTCAAACATCCTTGGCCAAGAAAGTAAATTAAATACATCCGTAAAATATATATAAGCTAAGATTTCATTTAAAAAATTAATCAGATACCAGAATATGTAATATAAAACAGAAGAAAATAAAAACTGGAGCTATAAGAATTACAGATTCTTATAAGTAGCCTACAGTAGCAAAGTCTATTATTTGCTATTGTGAAGAATAATAGATTCTTTTACAATGCACCAGACTCATATGAAGTTACTAAATTTTCAAAGATTAAATTTGACACATATGGTGCAATATTAAAATAGGTTTAATACAATTCAGCAGAGTTCTTAAAATTGCTTCTTTTTACACTTTTAAAAATGTTAATTTCTTACAAGCTACTTCAGACTGGTTGAAAAGATCTAGAAAAATAAAAACCAGATTCTCCGTTGAGAATACCTTGATTAAAGAACTCATGAAAAACTGACAGCCAGAATATCTAACTTTATCTTCTAGTAATTGGTAACTATGATCAAGAGATTAAACCTAATCTCTAATTTTCATCCTTAAATATTGTCCTTAGCAAAGTGCATTTAAACAGACCACTTAAAATAGATTACGTTATGTGACAGAAGGTGATGCTATGCTTCCTATAATGACACTCTTATCAACAACTACATTAAAAATATTTTCCAAAATTTTATAGATGTAAACTCACAAAAGTATGTTGTTCCTTCACCATGTAATTATTTTTAGTTCTTGTTTTAAAAATAAAAGATTTCACACTGAGAGAAATTCACAAGGCCACTGGAGTCCACATTTCATAATCCCATATTAGTGGTTAGTTCTAAGCAGTCCACTACCTAACTTAGAGTTTAGCTGCTAAGATACTCAGCATGAACACAAAAGTTTATGGATGTGAAAAGACTTGTTCTGAATTTCTCTATCTGAAACATTCATTCATTGCAATGGGTTCAAAGCTTTATTACCTTAATGTAAAATATTAATATGAAAATATATCAATTAAATAACTAAAACCTTCAATTTTCAAGAGACATTATAACAAGACGTTTTCTTCCTGCTTTCCTTCAGAAAATAAACTTTCCTTAGTATAAAGGAACATAGTGGTGATGGTTTTCTTTAAAGAGATAGATGGGGGAAAATGTCCACAGATCAAATTGTTGGAAAACTTTGGTTAAATGATAAAAACTGAATAAGACTATTAAATGACCAAATGCCAATGACAATAAGTCAAAATATGCTCTAGGCCACTTTCAAATGAGGAATCTATTTTGAATAAAATAAAGTTTAAATAGTTTATAAACTAATGTTCTGTAAGCAAATACATTAAATGTTGGCACTATTTTAGAAGTATTCTAGAATGAGAAAATATTATTTAATATTTTATCATGAATAATGTCAGAGAAGTTTTCATCCCTGCATTACAGTTAAGGAGAAATTTATTAGGTTGTTCTTTATATTTAAAAATTCCTTTAAAAAGTAGGATATGACAGTTTGAATAAATTAGCAATAATAAAAAGTAAATTTTCTTCCTGAAAGGGAAGCTCTGAGAAAGGCATAGAAAAATATCTCCCCACCTATTTTAATCAAAATTCTAAGTTCTTTGATATTTATTTCCTTACAGTTTCAGGTAAAAGTGTTTTTGATCAATAAAAACAAATCAAGAACAACCTGTCATAGATTGTGTAAATAAAATGCATTAGTTAAGAGAAATTTACTTTCATTTTACCTTACCAGTGAACTCATAATAAGGCACAAAGCTAATTTTTTTGGCATAAAACTTAATTTTTATTTCCAAAAAGAACAAAAGTTATCAGTTATCATTTTCTTCAAGCACACAATTGTCACTAGGAACTAAAAATGAAATTAATTTAAAAGGCAGAAAATGTTATATAATTTGGAGGTAGATGACAGATTTTACTATTAGTAAGCCAGTTCCCATTTATAAGAGCAAAAAAATGATAGTTTCATATCTTGCTAGTTGTGGAAATCAAACAGTACCCTATTGTAACTGTTTCAAAGGTATCACTTTGCAAAAAATCTCATTAAAAAGTTTTGAACGGTGCACAAACATTTCTAACGGTAAATGGGAAGAAGCAGTAGAATGTTCAATGTACCTGAAACAGAACCACCTTTAAGTTAGAAATTTATACTTAAGTTTTAAAAAGCTCAAGTAATATTCTCATACTTAAATAATACATAGTAAGAGTTTCAAGGTAGGGTTTAGTTATTTTTCTTAGATGTAACCTTCCCTCTTTTTATTTCCCCCCAATCCACGACAACCTTCATTCGACAACAGTTTTGAACAGTTGAGTTGTGAGAACGTGAGCAGCTGCTGTTATTATAACTAAAGGTCTGTCTACGGCTTGAGTCTGAGAGACCACATGTTCGGCTGTCCTCTCATCTTGCCATCCTCACCAATTAACTATTAACATGGAGGGCTGTACACATGCTCTGGGGGGCTCTTTAACAGGCTTCTTGGCGAGTGGAACAACTACACAGCAGGGATCTGGGAACTGGGTAATGCTGGAATATAGGGGAGCCGGCCGTAGTTCTGCTCTTTCTAAGGACACTTTACTCCATCATCTAGCATGTGACAAAGTTTGTATTTAACTTGGCCATTTTCACATATATTTTCAATACAATGTCTCTGAGCAGATGCCCAAACTATTTTCTAGAAAGAGACATATTAATATGAGTAATGTTATAACCTCACAGGGAAAATTGTTTAAGACAATACATTTATTAAGACACTCATAATATATTTGGTGAATAATTTTAGTGTTTTCTTAACAGATATTTAGAATTTATTTTTACACATTTGTTTCAACGTATGCTTGTTATTTTTTACCTGTGCTGTTATGGAAATAAGTTTTAACCCAAAGAAAATTAAAAAAAAAAAAATTCAAGTTCAAAGTTGTGAGGTTGAACACAAAATATTTCAAAGGCAAATTTAAAAATAATTCTTCTTCATTCTGCTTGCCAAAGTCTTATTATAACAATAAATTCAAGTCAGTTTTGAATCTATGTCATTATTTTCCCTATTTTAACTTTTCCTCCTCTTTGCAATTTCCTTAACTATGTGTTCCTTCCCTACAATGAAATTAAACATGGGAAGCATGCCAAAAGTATAATAAAGGGTAACTAATCATTACTGTACAAGTCTGACAGAATGCTAATAACTAAAGTAAGAACGCTGATTGGCTGTTTTACCAATTTAAGAGATATAGATATTTTACGTATTATTAATCTAGTGATATTTTACACGACATAATCAACTAAAGGTATCACAATTCTGTTACCCTATAGATGTTTAATTATATGACATTCCCAAAGATATGAAACTACACTTTTATTTCCTGCAGAAACCATTTTACTATCAAATTTCAAGCGCAAGCTTGCAAATACTTACATATACTCCTTTTCTGCTCCATTCACACTATTTTTTACGTTGCTGAAAAACCTCCACAAGGATTGGGATATTGTCTTATTTACTACTATCTCCCCTATATTCACTTCTATATCCCTACAAGTGCCAAGGCCTGCAATAAATATTTGTTAAGTGAATGAATAAGTTAAATTACCCTTAGACATTCAATCACCACTTAAATCCTGACTTAGAGTCTATAGGAATGGCACTGGTCATAGTGGAGAAGAAGCTGACATACAATGTTAAAAAGAGTCACGGTACAACATGGTGTGAGGTTACTATGACTTAGAGGGCCATCCGACTTCAGGCATGCTTCCTGGTCTGTCTCAGGACAAAGCTATGAGAAGACTGTCAGAGTCTTTCATGAAAAGAGAAAGAAAGCTGCTCATCTACTGCTTTGATGGACTTGTACACTCTATTTTTTTTGGTCACCTGATCTCTGTTCAAATTTTCAATTTTGGAAGTCTTTTTAAATAAGAATAAGGAAGGTAAAGATTGCTGACCTATACTAAGTGCCTGCTATGTGTCAGTAGTGCGTCAGCACATATCGTCGCTAATTCTCTGAACCTGGTCTTCTGCACCCCATTTTTATAGAGGAAGAAGCTGAGGCTGCCAAAGTTAAGACTTTACTAAAACCATCTGACTAATTTGAGTCTATCTGTCTGGAAAAGCCTTGTGCACGGTCTGCTTCTTAATTCTGCCGGTATTTTAGTACTTCCACGGAGTAAGCTGCCTACCATGGTAGTTAAGAGTATGGTAATTAGAGGCCACTGCTCTGGTCTAAATCCTACCCCTCTCTAGCTGTGTGACCTTGGGAAAGTCACTTCAAAAAAAGATTTTTTTTGGTCCCTTGTTTCCTTATCTGTAAAATGGAGACAATAACAGCACCAAACGTATGGGCTTATTTTGAGGATAAAATGAGTTAATATTTGAAAAGAGTTGAGGATTGCAACTGGCCCAGAGAAATCAGTCAGTAAGGTTAATTAAATAAACTCCCAGTTCCGTGGTTCTGTGTATTCATATGTCTTTGATTAGCATCATAAGTATACTGCTTCCAGTTCTTATTCCCTTTCTTTAACCTAAACATTGTGATTTTGCTTACAGTCTTTAAGAGTCATTTAGAGTTTTGTACCCTATTTACATCATGCTTGGTTTAAGCAAACTGTTAAATCTTATATTTTCTCCTAAGTACTTTGATATAAAAACAGGTATATGGTGAGATGTCATGCTCGAAGAGCAAAAGAACAATTTGTTTTTTTATTTATGTGATAGCCAGAAAAATTGCTGGGAGAAGAAACTATGGAAAATAGGAAAATTTTAGATGGATGAGTTTTTAAAAAAGATATTCTTTATTTTGAGGAAAATGTCTTAATTCTTACTCACATTACTTAACCTTGACTCATCACCAAGCCTGACCCTACACTTTCCTATTTCCATTTCAAAATAGTCTTTTTCCTGGTATTGTAAAAAACATAAATTTAAACTATATCTCTTCCAGTTATATAAAGTTTTAAATGTATCTATAAAATACCAAAATGCAAATATTGCATAATGTTAGGCCATCCAGTCCACCTTCTCATCTCAACCATTATTTAATTGGTGATATATATAGGATGACTTGAGGTAATCTGATAGTATGACTGCTGTTTCCTTATGCAGGAAAATCTGAAACATTTTCTTTTCCTTGTTCTTGGATTGATCCCTTTGGAATAAAGAAAATTACCCATATACATGTGTTTATTTCATAATTTTTTTTTGCAATTACACATAAAGGAATATGCTTCCATCCCTTTTCCTCCCCTGACTGCAATGAAACTTTTTACTTAATCTTTCACATGTACTCATTTGTCAAGGATTTTACAATAATAGTTTTCTCTTTAAAAATACTGAAAATAGCAATGTTAGCCTAGAACTCTTCTTCCAAATGGAAAGTTACTGCCATCAGAGTTAGTAATTCAAGATGGATAAAGATGTAATGTGACAGAGAGGAAAGAGTAAGTTATAAAAGATCTGAGTTTGATATTAGCTTTAAATATGTAATTAAATATGTGACTTTATCGAGTCACTTAATTTCAGTTTAATCACGTTTGCAATTGGCATCATGCCTATCCTGCAAAGTTCTTGTTATGATTAGGGCTGCTAGCTGTGTAACCTAACAGTGAAGATGCTGGAGTTTGGAGTCAGGGAAAGACATGAGTTAGAACACTACTGGTCTTGCCACTTATTCACTACGTGACCTTGTAAAAATAAAGGTAAGGCTTGTGGTCAATATTCAAGGACATAATGCTTGTAGAGTGCTTGGCATGTGTTATGTACCTAATAGTTTCAGCAATAGCATAGTTATAGTAGTAGTAAAAGTGGCAGTATTTTCACTGGTATCTGAAAAAGTTTCTTCCAAGTTTACTTATCATCACAATCATGAAGCTCATTAAAGCTAACCAAACTAATATTAAAGTATTAACTTTATAATGACTTAACATCATTAACAACGCAAACAATGTAAGTATGTGTACAATGTCTAAGATGATTAGAGAAAGGAATTTCCCTATGATGTTTGTGTGATTATAAAACTCACAATGTTAGGTTCCTGCATATTCTATAAAAAGCCCTTAAAGGAAAAATAGATTATCCTCTTATAAAATTATAAATAAATTCTACTGGCCAAGGAGGCAAAAATTAATTTCTTATTTATGCCAAACTCTTCAGTCATAAGAATTGAAATATGCTGGTATATCCTGTACAAAACTAAGGTAACTAAATGACATTTTAATAAGTTGTCCATTTGCAGAAAATATTGGGGTATGTTAGAAAAAAGATGCTACTAAAATCACATAATTTATAGTAAAGATTCAAGAAGTTTCAACAATCAGATATTAGAAATAATTTCCTAAGTAAGAATCATTATTTCTTTAACATTTATTGAACATCTAGAAAAAGCTTAGTTGCTGTGCTAGGAACTTTTATGCTTTATTGTCTTTAATGATGTATTATTATCATAAACCTAAGCTGGCAATAAAAAAAAATTATAAATATGTAGCCCTAACTTTCCAGAGACTAAAAAGTATTAGATATATAAGATTAAATGAAACCACATGTTTGTAGCAGACACTAAGTTCCTTGGTAAAGAGTCATACCTATAAAAAGAGAACTACTGAATGTAAAGTGTTTTGACATATAATTAGAATGTTAACTAATAACTAAAAAACTACTTGAGAATATGAATTAAAGTTGTGTAGAAAATTAAAATTGGAATATATTGATCTGTTAGATAAAACTACAAAACTTTTAGATGAAAACATAGGAAAAAACCTAGAGAGGGCAAAGATTTGTAAAATGGGAATAGCAGGGGAGAGAAACTGTTAGCCATTAAAAAAAATGATAAGTAAAACTTCATTAAGGTTAAAAACTTCAGCTCTTCCGAAGACACTGTTAATAGAAAAGGCCAAGTCATAGACTGGAAGAAAATTATTGCAAAGATATACTTAAAATATTTAAGGAATTTTACTATTCAATGAGGAGATAAATAACCCAAACCAATGGACAAAAGACAGACAAAAGGAGACAGGCAAATAGCCAACAAATATATGATAAGAATGCGAACATCATTAGTTACCAAGGAAATGCAAATTACCACAATGTCATACACTTCACGTGTACTACAATGGCTAAAATGTGAAAGGTTGAAAATAAAAAGGTTTGGAGGGATGTGAGTCCTAGAGAGATGAAAATACCCATGTATACAGGACTCATACATTAACATCCATAGCAGCTTTATTCACAATAGCATCCATCTGGAAGGAGCTCATGCCCATAGTAGGTGGAAGGATAAAGAAATTGTGGTGTATTTTTACATTCAAAAACTAATCAGCAATAAAAGTAAACTCTGCCATGTATAACACTAAAGATGATGCTGATATTAACCAATATGATTGTTAGACATTGTATAATGAACTGTGTAAAATATTTGGAAGATCTGTGTAACTCAGTGAATCAGCACCTTCCAAATGACCAAGGAATGAAATGTTGATATCTTCAATGGGTAAAAGACCCATTCAAAGCACAAGATAAACCAATGCCTTTTAGTGTAACATAATATGAAAAACTTCATTGATACCGTCTTTGATTCCACATTGTAATCAATGTTTATAATACTATTATTTTGTGAGTTTCAGTGTATATTGAAGAGGAATATCCACAATTACGTTAAAAGTTATTTAAAGAGTTCTCCTTTTTCCAACAATGTATCTGTATGAAGTCAGATTTTCATTTTTCAATCAAAATAATATATCACAATGGATTGAATAAGGAATCCAATATTAGAACCTGCTGTTTTCTACTAAGGAAAAATGTAAAAACAACGTTATTCTTCTTGCTAAAATTTTTTATTTTGTTTTGGAAAATCATTATTATTTATAATTGTTTAATCATTTTATTATTATTTTAACTGAATTCATAAAAATTTAAAAACTTCTGCTTCAGTTTCTAACATGGTAAGTATCAATAGATACAACCCAAATGAATAAAATTGTTGAGACTGTCCATTGTTCTTAAGAGTGTAAAGAGGTTCTGACATAAAAAAGTTTGAGAATCACTGGACTAAAGTTCTGCTCTGGTATCCTCATAACTCTGCTATCAGATTTACCAACTATTTTGTAACTTATCCTTTTTTTTTTTTTTTTTTAAATCAGCAGCTTTACTGAAATAACAATTCACGCATTTAAATTGTACAAGTCAGTGGTTTTTTTAGTATTCAGTTATGTGCAACCGTCACTCAAGGCATTGTTTTTTTTCAAAGATTTTATTTATTTATTTGACAGAGAGAGACACAGTGAGAGAGGGAACACAAGCAGAAGGAGTGGGAGAGAGAGAAGCAGGCTTCCCACCAAGCAGGGAGCCCAATGTGGGGCTCAATCCCAGAACCCTGGGATCATGACCTGGGCTAAAGGCAGACACTTAATGACTGAGCTACCCAGGCACCCCACCCAAGGCAATCTTACCACATTTTCTTCACCTTAAAAAAACCCCCAAACCTTCAATCTTTTTACAAATCACCCCTTCACATACTCAAGGTCTCTGTGTCCCTACATTCCAGGCTCTAGGTAACACTAATTTTTGGCTCTATAGATTTCCTTATTCAGGACCTTCACATTAATGAAATCATATATATATATGTTCTTTTGTGATGGCTTCTTTTATTTGGCATAATCTTATTTTAAGGTTCATCTATTTTGCAGCAAATATTAGTACTTCATTCCTTTTTATGGCCAAATAATATTTCATTGTATGGATAAATCACATTTGTTTATCCAGGTGTCAGTTAATGGAGATTCAGGCTGTTTCCATCTTTTGGCTCTAATGAATAATAGTGCTATAAAACATTCATGCACAAGTTTCTATACGGACACATGGTCTCATTTCTCTTGGGGATATACTAATGAGTGGAATTGCTGGGTCATATGATAACTCTATGCTGAATCACTGAAAAGTGCAAGACTGTTTCCAAAGCAGCTGTACCCTTTTACATTCCCACCAGCAGAGTATGGGGGTTTCAATTTCTTCACCTTACCAACACTTACTGTTACTTAAGTTATTATTCTACCAATCCTAGAGTGTGTGAAATAGAATCTCATTGTAATTTTGATTTGTATTTTTGATGATTCATAATGTTGGGCATCTTTCATGTGCTAACTGGTCATTCATCTACCTTCTTTCAAAATTGTATATTCAAATTCCATTCCCATTTTTTATTGAATTGTCCTTTTAGTATTGAGTTGAAAGCATTCTTTATGTGTTAGAGATACAAATCTCTATTCAGATATATGATTTGTAAAAACTTTCACGTATCATAATGACTTCTTGATGGTGTTCTTTGAACATAAAAGTTTTTAATTTTGAGATGCATCACTGGCTCAACTGGTAGAGCATGCGACTCATCTCAGGGCTGAGTTCAAGCCCCACACTGGGCATGGAAGCTACTTTAAAGAAAAAAGTTTCTAAGTTTGATGAAGTCCCCTTTGTCTATTTTCTTTTTTCATTGTTTGTGCTTTTGGTGCCATATCCAAGAATTCTTTGCCAAATCTAAGGTTATTAAGATTTTTCCCTAAGTTTTTTCCTAAGAGTTTTATAGTTTTGGCACTTACATTTAGGTCCTTGATTAATTTGAATTAATTTTTGTACCTGCTGTACTGTGTGTACTGTGTGTAACTTCACTGTTTGGCTCATGTGGCCATCTAATTGTCCCATCCCATTCGTTGAAAAGATGATTCTTTTCTTGTTAAATGGTCTTGACACCCTTGTTGAAATCAGCTGACCATATGGATTTAGTTCTGAACTTTCAATTCTATTCTGTTGACTTATATACCTATTTTATGATAGCACTACACTGCCTTTTACCATTGTTTCTAGTAAATTTTGCAATTGAGAAATATGAGCCCTCTTACTTATTCCTTTTTAGGTTTATTTTGGTTATTCTAAGTCCTCTGAAATTGCATAGCCATTTTAGAATCAGCTTTCAAATTTCTCCCAAAAAATTCACCTGGAATTCCGATAAGGACTGCATTGGATCTGTAGATGAGTTTAAAGATGATCATCATAATAATTTTGAACATTCTGATCCATGAACCTGGGAAGTTTTCCCTTCATTTAGATCATTAAAAAATTTTTTCAACTATGTTTTGTCGTTTTCAGAGTATAAGTTTTACATTATCCTTGCTAAATTATTCCTAAGTATTTTATTCCTTTTCATACTATTATGAATGCAAATGTTTCCTTAACTTCATTTTCAGTATGTAACACAAGTTCTTACTGTTTACCTCCCCATTAGAAGGTAAAGTCCCTGAAAGGAACCAGTATCTCATTCTTAAAACTTCCACTAATATAAAGTGGGCTATAGCATTACTAGTTACTCAAAAACAGTAAAGAATAAATGAATGAATAAAGTAGGAAAACACAGCTTCAATAGATAAATTTGTAAGAAATGCAGATTTTGGGTGCCTGGGTGGCTCAGTGGGTTAAGCCTCTGCCTTAGGCTCAGGTCATGATCTCAGGGTCCTGGGCTCTCTGCTCAGTAGGGGGCCTGCTTCCCCTCTGCCTGCCTCTCTGCCTACTTGTGATCTCTCTCTCTCTGTCAAATAAATAAATAAAATCTTAAAAAAAAAGAAAAAGAAATGCAGATCTTTTTCCCCAATTTGTTGAGAGGGAAGTATTTGGATTTAAGAAATCTTGATGTAAAAGGCACCTGGCTGGCTCAGTTGGGACAACATCCAACTCTTGATATCAATTTGGGGTTGTGAATTTGAGCCCCATGTTGGGGGTAGTGTCTGTAATTATTAAAGAGGCTGCTAACTTGAAGAGAAAAAAGTTGCTATGGTAACCCTCAGAAAGCTCAAGAGCACAAGTCACTGACAATGTATTCAAGTATGGTATACTGTCAATTACACTTCTCTCTCCACTTGTGCTGGAAGGAATATGGTGCTACATCAGACTATCTTAAAATGTTTTAACAGTCACTTAAAATAGTGACTTTTTCTTAAAGGAAAATGTGAACCTTTTCCTGTGTATTGAAGGAAAGCTCAAGGATTCACGTTTCACAAGCTTCATATAGTCCTTAAATAAAGACTCAGCTTTAACCCTCATATAGCATGTTTAGATACAACACCTTAAAATGGTATTTCTTTATCTCCTTAGAGAACTCCAAATTTCACTTATATCTCATATTTCTGTTAATGTAGTTAAATGTAGGGTTTGCAGAGAACCATGAAATCTCGCCAAGTACAGTCTTTGTTTCTGTGATTTGCTTGAACATGTCATTTCGGTTCAGACCTCAGTTGCAAAACAGGGATAATGCTTTACTTGTCCAAAGGCGGGAGCCTAGCACAGATGAGCTCCATGTCATTTCTAGCTCTAAGATAAAAAAATAGGAGATTTACTAGCTTTGAATGAGTTCCAGAATAAAAATCAGTTACATATTCTAGTATGTGGTTCTGGAATCAATTTTCTGGGTTCAAAGCATGGTTTCTCAAGTACTGAACACTGACCTAGTTTCTTAATTTTTCTGTACCACAGTTTCCTTGTATGTAAAATGGAGATTATAAAAGTAGTTACATAAAATTTTATAAGAAGCATTAGATCCTGACTTTAGGTGTTTTATATTTGTTAGCTGCTATCATTGTTATTACTATGACTTCCCAGAGAAGTAAAGGAAAACAAAACTCAAAACTATTCTGCTCTAAGTGTCATTTCAAATCATAGTGGTTTTTTTAAATTATTTTTTTATTATTAACATAGAATGTATCATTTGTTTCGGGGTACAGGTCTGTGATTCGTCAGTCTTATACAACACAAAGTGCACATCACAACACATAAACTCCCCCAGTGTCCATCACCTGACCACCCATCCTCCGCCCCCCTCCCCTCACAGTGTTTTAGTATGTGAGTTAGAAAAAATGATTTCAGGGATTTTGCTTATTTTGACTTTCACATTCCATTCACTGCAGCCAATTTTTAAATTACTTTTAATATTGTACATTATAGATATATTTACAAAATAATACCATGAAAAAATATATGATATAATTCTAGTTTCTCTATTACCTGTACAATAAAAATAATGATGAAAATTGTCCCAAACTTGCCTCTTGAATACTCTTTAAAAAAAAAACTTTTTGAGGGGGGCACCTGGGTGCCTCAGTGGGTTGAATGTCCAACTGTTGATTTTGGCTCAGGTCATGGTCTCAGGGACATGAGATTAAGCCCTGCATTAGACTCTATGCTGTGTGTGGAGCCTGCTTAGGATTCTCTCTCCCTCTTCCTCTGCACCTCCACCCTCCACACCCCTCCCCCACTCTCTCTGTCAAGGGAAAAAAATGAAATAAAAAAAGATAAAATAAAAGTTTTTTAAAGTTTTGTTAATTTAAGTAATCTCTACACCCAGTGTGGGGTTTGAACTCATGACCCTGAGAACAAAGAGTTGCATGCTCTTCTGACTGAGCCAGCCAGGTGCCCCAGCCTCTTGAACATTCTTTTTTTTTTTTTCCCTTTTAAATTTTTATTTATTTATTTATTTATTTGACAGACAGAGATCACAAGTAGGCAGAGAGGCAGTCAGAGAGAGAAGGAAGCAGGCTCCCTGCTGAGCAGAGAGCCTGATGTGGGGCTCGATCCCAGGACCCTGGGATCATGACCTGAGCCGAAGGCAGAGGCTTTAACCCACTGAGCCACCCAGGCACCCCCCTCTTGAACATTCTTAAGAAAAGGACTTTTTTGAGTCATTGAGGAAAATCTTGTAAAGATGCCTCTTTTTCTGTCTGGGGAGGACTGACCTCTTTTCCTGAAAGTGTAGCTTCAGGAGATTTATACACAGTAACAGCAAGGGAAGAAAGAGACTTGTTCTATTCAGATCAACTTTTTTTCTTCCCTTTTTTTCCTTCAAAATTTGGAATGTAGAAAAAGATATATACCATAAAATTTACCATTTTAAACATTTTTAAGTATACAGTTCAGTGAAATTAAATACATTCATAATGTTGTGTTACCATCACCACTAACAATTTCTAGACCAGTTTTCATTTTGCAAAACTGAAACTCTATACCTATTAAATAATAACTTGCCATGTCCTCTTCCCCTCCAGGTCCTGGCAACCACCATACTACCATCAGCTCTATGATTTTTTAATACCTTAAGTACCTCATGTAAATAGAATCACAGTATTTGTCTTTTTGCAACTGACTTATTTCACTTAGGATAATGTCCTCAAGATTCATCAGTGTTGCTGCATATGTCAGAATTTCCTTCCTTTTCAAGGTTGAATAATATTTCATTGCAATATAGGCCACATCTGGCTTATCCATTCATTTGTTAATGGATTTTCAGAATGCTTCCACACTTTAGCTATTATAAATAATGCTAAGAACACAGGTGTACAAATATTTCTTCAAGATATATGTTTAGATCAGCTTTATGATTAATGAAGATACCAATAAAAATCAGCCTCATGTCACAATAATATTACATGTTTACAAGAAATCAAAGAAAAAATAACACTATTAATGATGGACTTACATATACTCACTGTATATTAAAACCACAAATACACAACAATTTAACAATCTAAAGTAAAAGACATTTTTTTGGGCATTTCTGAAATCTGTTTTACTTAAATGGCAAATGAAAATAACTTATCAGACTCAGACTCATAAAGCATGTATATATCACTCTTCCTTATGTCACACTAGTTAGGGAAAAGAACTCTGGGAAAGATTCATACCTGGATAAGATGTGTTGGCATTGTGATGATACAGGCCGAAAGAGAAGTTCGTAGAAGACCACGGAGAACATACAGGAACTTCGTAAGGCTGTGGCTGTTGTCACAGTTTTCTGTACAGCAAATGTCATCTCCCCACAAAGGTGAACCAAGATTCTGGATTCCTATTCTTAAAATGTTTTTCTGTTTTTTCTAAAGGAAAGTGGGAGAGAGGTAAACACATTAAATTTTGTTAACCAGTAGGCTACCTCTTTCACTTCTCTTTGCCAGTTTTTAAATTTATAAAAGATTAGGGAGGTAATGTCAGTAGAGGTGGTAAAATATGTAGTTAGTGTAAGGTAAGATAAAGGAAATCTTCACTATTACAAGACTGCAAAAACACAATTGACTTTTTTTCTTACTTTTGTAAAATTTGAAGAGTATCAAAAGCCTCAATCTTCTACATTTTAACAGTGACTACTCTAAGGATTGTTTGAGGTGTCTGAAAAAATATATAAAAAATCAGTTAGCAATAAAGAACATCTACACCAGAAGGCTTACAAACCATTCTTAGTATTATAAAATTCTACAAGCCTTTCAATAAACTATAATTTGCTCAATATTTCTCATTTAAAATGCTACTGTGTCCAATGTCCAATACTTTGAAAGAAGTTTTAAAATGTGTGTTTTGGTTTTACACTCTCTCTATATAAGCCTTTATTTATTCTTCTTGAGGTTATTTTTACCAAATAATTTAAATTTAATGCTTCCATAAAATTGAACAAGTGAACATCTAGAAGTCAAGACTACTGATATAGTGACTAATATTTCCTGGAAAAAAGAACATTTAAAAACCATTAAATAAAACCTAGGATGATTATCATTAAGTGTTTGCCAGAGATGTATTTATAACAGACTTTACTGTTTGTGTTATTCTAACTGAACAAATGTTTTATAAATGCTTTCCTTAGCAATCCGGCAAAACTTCTGGGCAAAGGAGGAGACAATAGCAAAACCTGGTGCATGGAAGTAATTTAAAAATTATTATTACAATTCTCATTGGTAAAGTTAAGTTTTCTCTCTTAAAGCAGAAATTTGGAACATGTGCCACTTTTGAGTGTGATTTCTGCTGAAGCCAGATCCTACAATGTATCACATGTTATTGCTATAATAAAACTAATAAAATTTATTTAACTAATATAATTTATTAACCACCCTCTAGCTCCCTGATATTACAGATGAAAGTTGAATTTGTGTTATTTTTGAGAATTTATCAATAAAGGAAAGTAGGGAAAATGTTAGAAGAGGAAAAACAAAAAGGGACAATAATTAGTAAAATGGGTAAGACAGATATTCAGTGTCTAGACTGTGTAATTAAGAAGATGCAGTTCTAGGCAAGACCCATACACTACATAGGCATTCATTTTCTCATCTCTACAATAAAAAGGACAGAATGGAACATTGTTCTATGAGCCTATATAATTCTTCAAATCTATAAAGGGACACAATGGGTTGGATACAGCTATTAAAATGAGATTACAGAAAAAGGAATTTAGTTTAAGCACATTAAAAAAAACCTTCCTGACTGCAAGAACCTGGAACACAATGATACTATCAAAGTAGCCAGTCCAATTTTCTTTTCGGGTCATATTAAGTTTATGATAGGCAGTCACCTTAAGATATATGTTATGATCCTCGGCAGTCCATAAAAATTGTTTTCTTTTTTAATTTCTGCATTACTTGAATGAAATGAAATAATAATATTTTACCAGGGCTTGTGTTATAAGTTTAAATAAGTTTTGGATGAATTCATGTAAAATATCTGTGAACTGACAGGTTATCCCTTACATTGTATTACTTCGGAACTCATAATTTAAGTAAAATGGCAAGATTACATTTTATTTTGTCATTCCTAAACTTGTTTTCTCATGTATCTTAATTAGATTCTCAACAGAAAGAGCAATCTGGAAAAAGGGAGAGAGAAACATTTCCTCAAAATCTAGGTATTAGAACAAAATCTGAAGGCAGAAGGAGAGCAACATTATATCGTTTTCCCTGACAACATTTCAGAAACTGAGGGTCAGCTGTATATTTTAACCCAGTCACTATTACCAACTATTGTATCAAAAAGCATCTGCTAAAAGTTTATAACAAAAATGCTGTTAGGTGCAGAAGCAGGAGAACTACAGAGGTCTAGCAACTTTGACAGATACATTGATATATCTGAAAAATAATGAAAATATTAAGCCAAAGAATAAATAATGAGATATTTAAGTGGGGTAGGTACTCAGCACACCAGAGTATAATTGAGCATAATACTTCAACATAGGGAATACATTTATATTTTTTAAAAAAATGACAGTAATTGCAAAAAAAAAAAAAGGCTGAATTACAAATTTCCTGAGTTGTTTTTGTTATAATTCCTTTGCTATGACATATAATAATGGGGGCACATCGTAGGGCATAACAAAATTTAAAAAATAAACTTTTGTGTTAAGCTGAACAATAAATACTTAAATTTATTCCTATGAGAACATGCAAAATATTTAATCTGGTATTCTAAGGAAAATCAATGTTCATTACTATTACATATCTCTTAGATATTTAGTTATATTCATAACTTAAATGAAATTATGGCAGCGATTTGTAAATGTCTCCATTCCAAATATCTTTACAGATGAGCTACACTACTTTACTTACTACCAAGGTAATCATGTAATAGTATATAATACTCAGTTCTTAATAGCCTACTTCAAGTAAACTAAATTAGGTTATTTGAAAATATAAGTTTATTTGGAAATGTAGTGATAGAGGAAATAAGAAAAAAATTTCCTTTTAAAAAGAATTATTTGGGGCACCTGGGTGGCTCAGTTGGTTAAGCGTCTGCCTTCAGCTCAGGTCATGATCCCAGGGTCCTGGGATTGAGCCCCACATAAGGCTCCCAGCTCAGCAGGGAGTAAAGGCTTCTCCTTCTCCGTCTGTCACTCCCCATGCTTGTGCTCTCTCTTTCACTTTCCCGAATGAATAAATGAAAAAACTTTTTTTTTTTAAAGGAGGATTTATTTCAGTCTCAGAACATTATTTTGACTCAGGAATAATATTTTTTGAAGTAGTGTTTCACAGATGCATTTTTGTGGCTTCTTGAACTCATCTAAAGTTTCTGAGACAGATGTATGGATAAGGTAATTTGGCAAATGATACATTCCATAATATAACAATATGGAAATTTATTAACATAAAGACAACATAAAATTTATGCTTTTGCATGTTATAAATTTTTTCACCATTCTTGGTATTCACCATATAAATATCTACATCCCTGTTTAATCTTTATGAAAGTCAATAGTTGTAGAACCTCTGGTTCAAAGAGACAAACCAGTTCAATTTGTTGTTTATCAACTTTCATGAAATAAAATACCATTTATTGAAAATTGTGTTGTTTTTCATACTCAGATAAATGACTAGGAAAATAAACATTTCATTCCATTCTAATAATAGCTTACTGATCAAGGGTTCTTTGGATGGATGTGTGCAGATGTGTGTACACATGTGTATATACATATATATGCAAGTATGTATATATCTTTTTGCTATTGGCTTTGCTTTTTTGCACTTTATAAAATTTCTTGCTCTTAGAAGATGTATCATCATTCTGCAAGAACACCAGCTCTGCACACTGTATCATAGGAACTGTTGTGACATGCCTGTTTCCATAGCAACCACAGCCAGTGGAGAGAGGTGTCTGTCAGGGACCAATTTACCTCTCCAGACGGGCAATGCTACTAAAGGGATGACACAGTGCCCATAAATTTAGCTAGAACCAAAAATGGAGCAACAATGAGCAAAATAAAATTGTAATAAAAACTGAGCCCACAAAACTGTAACATACATGAAGAGTTATCTACAAATAAATATGTATGCTTCACCAAACACATAAGTATTTTCAACTTGCTATTAAACTGATGATCAGCTATGGTGAGTGCTGTGAAATTTCTAGGCCTGATGATTGACAGAATTGTACCCCTGGGGCAAATAATACACTATATGTTAATAAAAATAATTTTTAAAAAACCTGATGATGAAAACAAATTTAAAAATTACCTTGCTGTGGAAAAAAAATTAAATACAGCAGTAAAGTTTATAGGAATACTTAAAATTTATGGATTAGGAGAAAATGCAGTTGATAATGCAAAAACAAAAGACTTCTAGATTCCTTGCTTTCTTCAGTAAAAATAATGGTGCTCTGGAAATACTTCTGCTAAAATAATAATAATGAACTGAAAATCTTTAGCAGCTATAGCAATTAAAATCACTGAGAAAGATTTCTGAAAGGCATGATATCTAGAAATAAAATTTCTCTCATTTTGTTTAAGTTAAACTAACCGGAACATCTTTAATAGTAGGAATTTGGAATCTTTAACAGAGGGAATTTAAAAACTTCCATTTTTAAAAATAGAGCTACAGAGAAATAATTAAGTTATAAAATATTTTAAAATAGCAAACAAAATCACTTTTTATTCAATCAGACAACTCAAAGCATGATGTTATAAGAAATAAAATCTTAACTAATTTTTACTCATAAGGGAATTCAGTTAAGGACTAAATGACAAATATAAAAAATTTAGATAAGAAAGTACAAGTCCTGCAGATTTAGGAGTAATTTTAACATGTGGTTATTTATTAATTCCAGGTACTACAAATATGTACTTCAGATAATTTACGTTGACAATGTATGTATACATCTTTTGTGCATACACTGAGAACTTAGCTAAAACTTTAAATACACATTAACAATCAAACTAAGGCTGCCTGTGCACTGCTTATGGACATCTTCTGTGCTTGGAAACAGCTTGCTCACTGTTGATTATTCTAAAACCTTCTGGGTTTACCTCTAAAGAGTTTAAAAGCAACATTATACACATGATTACAAAAGGTTTTGAAGGTACTCAATACCTGGGGATTGGATCCATCAAATCCTTCCTCATATATGACGTTCTGGATAAATTGAAGCAGCTTCCTGTAGCCACCAGTCAAAGAACTGTTGGTAAGAAGTGGTTCAAACACATAAATGGGCTAATTACAAGGGAAATTCAAAATCTAACCCAAAACATTAAGGAAATAATTAAAATTCATGAAATTACTTAAATATAATATAAAATGAACCAAAATAGTAAAAATAATTTAAAAATATACAGTCAATAGACCCTGGGAATAAGTTAAAATGCCTTATGTTAACTGGCTCAGTGTTCTTGACATAATGGGAAGATAAAAATCTGTGGAGACTGAGATGGCTTAATTATGTCAAGCTTAGTTACCTCCAAGAAAATTAATGATTTAATGAAGCAACCTAAAAGATGAAGCCACTATAGCTTTTCAGGAGTAATCATAGATAATTACCACATAGTTAATGAAGTGCTATGCCAAGTACACCTGAATCAATATCTCGATCACCTAAGCTCATTTGCCAGGAAAGTCTTAATTTTCTTAGAACAAACTGCTAAAATAATAGTAATTAAAAATTTGATCTTTTAAGGCCTATGAAGACAAGCGAGTGTAATTTCCACTTTGTTTTTAAAACAAAAATAATAAAGTAAATGTATGAATTCAAGAAGATAAATTATCTCTCACATGAATATTAATAATAATGTTCCTATTTTAAAATATTTTACAAAAATGGGGAGACTGCCAGGCTCAGTTGGTACAGCATGAGACTTGTGATCTTGGGGTCACGAGTTAAGCCTCACGTTAGGTGGAGAGCTTACTTAAAAATGTTTTTACTAATGTTATGAAACACCTCAAAAAAAATTAGTAACTGTGAAGAACATCTGGTTTAACAATGACTGAATTTAATATTCTTGATAATGCACAACTTGCGTGCTGTGGCTGAACATTGTCATGATAATGGAGTTCTGGAGCGTAGCTGTTTTATCGACATTTAACTGACAAGTGCTGTAAAAGCGGTGGGTGTCCTTAAACATACAGAAGTGTTTGCTTCGTGTGATCCTAAGTAAGGCAATCACATATGCAGAATCAGTGCCCTAAAGAAAAATGAAATATAATTTGAAGCACACATGCAACATTGAAGAACCTAACAAGTAGGGAAAGCAGCTGACTACTTAGTGTGCAAAATCAGTGGTAGGCTACTCGGCACTGTTGTCCTTTTCTGTAAATATTTTATTGGAACAGCCAGAGCTAGCCCCAAAGCACCTAACAAAAACAAAATAGAAAACAAAGAGAAAGGAATACTGTTATGTGCAAAATAAATATGACTCCAATTGGAGGGCTTTGCCAGTATGGTTTATTTCACATATAGTTATTTCTCCATTTCAATGAGAGAATGGATTATATGGACACATTTTTTCCAGTTTAGTGAGTGAAGAAATGTGTCCATAAAAATGATATTCCATAATGGTACTGATGTGACTCTTTCATAAGTATATGAATATATAAATATATATAAATACATAAATACATATGAATAGATAAGTAACACATTTGTCCCAGCTAGCTCAACTTTCAGAAGACAGTGCTGCTGTTTGAAGGCAGCATGTTCAATTCCTATCCGGGTCAATTAGATGTGCACAAGGGGTAAATCTGCTCCAAGGCCCCAGATTATGAAGTGAATTTCAGGCAACCATTTGACAAATGTCAATATTGGTTAAAGGAGGGTGGATCAAGAATATAACCAGTTCATTCTAATCCACCAACAGCCAATCTACTCAAGACATTATTTCACATATAACAACGTTTCTTAAGCATTCTTCCTTCTTCCCCAAATTGTTCAATAATAAAATTTGCCTTAAGTGCTTGGTAGTAAATTTGCTGTCTGAGGTACATTTCTAGACAACACCTACACAAATTAATTCTTAGTTTTTTGTTGCTACTACTCAACCAGAACAATCAGTTATTTCTTTTTATTCTCCCAGTCTGTTAAAGTAACTATAGTAGAGTTAAGGCTCTCTTCAAAGGTGGTAGAGAGGTTTGTTATGGGAACAAAAATAAAGACATACAGTCAAAACACCTTAATCACTTTCTTTATTTAACACTGACATAAAAAAATCCAATCACCAGCAATGTTTAGAACTTTATAAATAATAAACCTCCCCAAACTAACTAGGACAATAAACACTTTGATAACAAAATTAAATGGGAAAAAATCAATATATTTAGGTATATAAATTGATAATATTCATTTATGATACACGAAATTACAGCATTTAAAACTGAACTAGTTTATATAGTATTGATATTAAACTATTACTAAGTATTGTTAATCTCTATGAGATACACCTCCTGCCAGCAATACATATAAAAATCTCTTTTTACTGAAAAAAAATCTTCTATTGTTATCTAAAATTTTTAAAAAATTAAACTCCTTTAATTTTGAGGCTGTTGTCTTTTTTTTGTAGCTGTTCAGCAGTATAGTAACTTATAAATCAGGGGGTAGCAGAAGAAACTCTAGTTACAAATATGACCCTGTCCTCCTTATTAGTGTTTCCAAGCAATTAACAAAGGTTAGGTTATCAAAGTATTTAAAACATGTCCTAAAGCAGCACATTTCAAATCCTGTATACTATTTTCTTTGATTTTCTTAATTTTCAACAACTTTTATTGTTATAATAAAAAAAAAGAATTTGTGATTCCACGATTTGTCTTTAAAACTACAACAGTATGAAGAATATAAAAACAATTATTAGAACTTTAATTTTTACCTTTAAAAATCATTTAAAATTGTTTTTAGTCAAAAAAATTGTTCCATTTACTATCAGAAGATATTACCATATCTTCTGATAGTAAATTTCTTTATATTAATATTAAATACGGGTAAGAGTTGTCCAATGACATGAAATGTAAAGCTATACATATATTTTATTATTATTATTATTTTTTTTAAGTAGGCTCCACAACCAACGTGAAGCCCAGTGCACGCTTGGACTCATGACCCTGAGATCAAGATTTGAGCTGAGATCAAGAGTCAGATGCTTAACTGACTGAACTACCCAGGCACCCCTAAATTTATATTCTGATGACCAAGTTCAACATTTTTTAAAAAACTGACAGAAGAAATGAGACTTTTGTACCTATCAGTATCTCTCCTCACCCAATTTTAAGCAGGACGTCTGACAGACATTTACAACAGTTAACTTCAATTTCTATTGACGAATGGCATTTTGGTGTTTTTGTGAAAAGTGATTTTGTCATCCTCATTAAGAAGGTTTAAAAAAAAGGGGGTACCTGGGTGACTTAGTCCCATTGGGCTTTGGACTCTTGATTATGGCACAGGTCAATGATCTCAGGGATCAAGAGATCCAACCCCATGTTGGGCCTCCATGCCCAGTGAAGAGTCTGCTTGTCCCCCCTCTCTTTGCTCCTCTCTATGCTCGTCCTCTTTCTCTCTCAAATAAATAAATAAATCTTAAAAAAAAAAATTTTAAAAATTTGCTATAGTATATCTAGATGTAGATATAGATGCAGTATATCTAGAAAAGAAATCAAGCTTGAGTAACAAAAGATGAGATTTTATTTGTGAAAATATAAACTACAAAAGCAAAAATACATATATATGAAATAACTAGTTGATAAGGGAAATGTTTTTTTGTAAATAATAAACTCGGGTATTTTTTGTAACAAAACTACTTGATTTTATCTACTGGCAAACTGTCTAACATAGTAAATACTCAGGAAATGTTTTGCATCTCTGTCACATTTGATCATTACAACAGCCTTGTGAGGTAGTCATTAGCTCTATTTCATGGTAGGGAAAATTAAGACCTTTTTGGAGATTTAAGTGATTCGTTCAAAGCTGTACGACAATTAAGCGACAGGCACCTAAAAAGTTTTCTAAGCCTCAGAGTGAGATCCAGATTCAATGAAGTCTGTGGGTTCAAATACACTAATGTGGCTGTGATGAGGTTTGGACATGACTCCATTTAACACAAAGTATCCAGGTGTATAGTTTTAGGAAGAGATTTTTCTTTAGTCCCACCTATGAACCTTCACAATAGGCCTCACTTGTATTAACTTGGTACACGACATATAAAGACAATTCAAGATGGAAATAATGTAGGTTTACAATATATAAACGATACCAGCATAACACAGTAGAAAGTACACTCAAGACCTGGGCTCCTGGTCTATCTGTATCAGCAACTACAGCTAAACGTGATAATGAGGCAAAGTACTTAACTTTTCTGGTCTGGGGCTCAAAATTTTCTCAGGTGACCGAGTTGCACTAATAATCTCTCTTGTCCTTTCTGACTTAAAATTACATAGTTCAAGAATGATTTTCTTTTTAAGACTGATTTCTCTCATTAAAATGATTAATTGCTGGGTTTTTGAAAATAAGAACTTCTGGTGCATTTTAATATTGATATTACTACTTGATAGAAATACTTAGGAAGAAAAACTGTTATCACACCCAATTAGGATTAATTTAAAGTGAAGATGAAGCATTTTGATATTATTATGTAAATCATTGAGAAAATATGATTTGTATTACCAAAATTCTATTTACACATATATTTCAAGTATCCATTTATGACAAATAGTGAGATATACTTGTAGGGGAGTAGGCACAATATTAAATGTCTCGACTAATTGTGTAAAATAGTTTGCCTAGCTAAAGTTATATTAGCATATAATTTGCATGTGACTATAAAGACTGTGAAGTCTATTCACAAGTAATTTTCAAGTTAAAAATTCCATTACTATTACCCTGAAGGCTGTCAAAGATTTTTCTTTTCTGACGCTTTTCACCTAGTAACACTGAGTTTGATTCTCTTCACCATGAATACTCAACTAAGAGTAGAACATACAGAGACTAGGAATGCAAGGAGAACAATGACCAGCACAGACCTAAGAGTCGCAGTTGGAAAATACTAAGAATGTGCACTCAGTGTCTGACGGAAATACTACTGAAAGAGGTCACGGACTTTCACGAAAAAGAATTCAGTTCTACATTACTCTGATTTCTTTTACGTACTGATGTAAAAAAGTTATTAGATTATGTCTCCTACTACCCATCATTGTTGTTGTCATCTAGCCAACACTGGGCCATTAACTGTCTTTCAAACATCCTGGCCTTTCAGTTTCTTGACCACCTCTCCTTCAATGATCTTATTTCCATCCTACCGTGGTGCTCCCTCTCATGATCATACCTTAGACCTTGCCATTATCAATAACTGTTATCCCTATGTGACCTCCATTCACACCCACAACTGCCACTTCCTATCTCCACCCAGAGCCCATAGGGAATCATTTGACTACACTGAGATCTCCAAACCATTGCCTACCACTTCACTCGCGCCCTTTGATATTCTTTCAACTATTTAACCACCTTTATCCATGATCAATTCTTGTATCTCCTTCCTTGCTCTTCTCTTGCCTTATCTCACCTGCTCAGCAAAACTATTCTAAATTAAACTCTCTGTCCACTCCGCATTTGCCTCAGTACAGCTAAAAGTGGTAGGAGAAACGGCCCCATCCCAGTGGACTGGTCTCAGTGTAAAATCATGACCTCAAACTTCAATAGGCCCTTAAGACTGCCTGGCAATCCCACTATACACAGTCTCACCCTTCTTGATGATTTTTCATACTTTCTCTTTATATACAAACCCTTAATATCCCTACCCATCTTTATTCTTAGCTTATAACCTTTCACTGAGAAAACAGAAACAACTAGCAGAGACATCTATCACTACATTTACCTATCAGCATCTTTACCAACATAAATACCCTCTCCTCCTAAATTACCATAGTTGAACTATTTATGAAACTTTTTTTTTTTTTTTTAAAAAGCAAGTTCTACATGGGGCTTCTAATGTGGGGCTTGAACTCATGACTGAGATCAAGAGTCAGATGCTCTACTAACTGAGCCAGCCAGGTGCCCCACAGGTGAACTATTTATTTATTTAAAGATTTTATTATTTATTTGACAAAGAGATAGACAGCACAAGTAGGCAGAGCACAGGCACAGGGAGAGGGAGAAGCAGGCTCTCCACTGAGCAGGGAGCCCGATGTGGGGCTCGATCCCAGGACCCTGAGATCATGATCTGAGCCAAAGGCAGCCACTTAACTGATTGAGCCACCCAGAAGCCTCTAGGTGAACTATCTAAACACCTATACTAACCCAGTATCTGTACTTGCTCCCAGACCTCATCCTATAGGATGTCACTCTAGCAATTCTTCCATTTCTCTCTCATATTAACTTTCCCTTTCTAATGGATGCATTCTAAAGTATATAAACATACTCTTATGTCTTCCTTTTTTTTTTAAAATAAACACAAGTAAATCTCTTCCTTTTAAGAAAATAAAAACATTTCCTGTCTCACTTCCTCTGCCAACTACTACTCTATTTTTCTGCATCAGAACTCCTTGAATTTTCTAATATTTGGTGTCTCCAATTCCTTCCCTCACATTTTCATTTAAAACCATTCCACACCAACATCATTTCATTAAAACTGTTATTATGGTCACCAGTGACCTCCACTGGCTAAAATCAATGGATCCTTTAATTTTTGTTAAAAGAATTTTATTGAGATATAATTTATATACCATTCAATTCACCCACTGGAAGTGTACAAATTGTGGGCACCTGGGTGCCTGACTCGGTTGGGTGTCTGACTCTTGATTTCGACTTAGGTCATGATCTCAGGATTGTGGTTTGGGCCTGGCCTTGAGCTCTGTACTCAGCAGGGAGTCTGTTTCTCTCCCTTTCCACTTCTCCCATCATGTGTGTGCTAAAATATATAACTAAATCTTTTTTTAAAAAGTGTACAATTCAATGGCTTTAGTATATTCACAGAGTTAGGTTAACTATTACCACAATCAATTTTAGAATAGTTTTCATCCCTTCAGGAGGGAGTGCCATACTCATTAGTATCACCCTCCTGAACTTTCCCATGCCCCCAGCCTGAAAGAACCACTAATCTACTTTGTCTCTATATATTTGCTTATTATAGTCATTTCATGTAAGTGCAATCATATATAATTTGTCTGTTGTTATTGGTTTCTCTCACCATAATGTCTTAAGGGTTCATCTATGTTGTAGCAATGTAACAATATCTCACTCCTTTTCATGGCTGAATAATATTCCAGATATGGATATATCATATTTGTTTAACCATTCATCAGTTGATGTATATTTGGGTTGCTTCTACTTCTTGCCTATTATAAATAATGCTGCTATAAACAATTCATGTACAGAGTTTTGTGTGGACATGTACACAACACTGAGAAATAAAAAAAAAAATTTCTCTTGGCCATATACCTAGGAGTGGGATTGCTGGATCAAATAATAACTCAATGATTAACCTCTGGGGGGAAATGCCAGACTGTTTTCCAAAGCAACTGTCATTTTACATTCTTGCTGGTAGTATATGAATGTTCTGATTTCTCTGCATCCTTGCTAACACTATCTGAATTTTTGATTCTAGCCATCACAGAAGGTGTGAAGTGGTATCTTATTGTGTTGTTGTTTTATTTGCTTGTTTTGGCCTGGTATATTTTTTTTTGTCTTTTACTTTATATGTTTTCTTGTCTATATATTTGGATTTATTTTTTGTAAATAGAACATAGTGAAATTTTTTTAAAGACTCTATTATTTATTTATTTATTTGAGAGAGAGAGAGAGAGAGAGAATGAGAGAGCACGAGAGAGGTCAGCTGGAGAAGCAGACTCCCGCTGAGCAGGGAGCCTGATGTGGGACTCGATCCTGGGACTCCAGGATCATGACCTGAGCTGAAGGCAGTAGCTTAACCAACTGAGCCACCCAGGCACCCCCCATAGTTAAATTTTTAACCCATTTTTTCCTTTTAATTGCAAAAATACATATAGTGTACAGTTTAGTAGTGTTATTATATTAACAGAACTTTTTATCTTGCAAAACTGAAACTGTATACCCATTTAAAAAACTCATTGTTTTCCCCTCTCCAGCCCCTGGTAATCACCATCACAAATCACAAAGTAGTTTGTTTCTATGAAGCTGACTACTTTGGATACATCACATGAATAGAGTAATATAGTATTTGTCTTTTTGTGCCAGGCTTATTTCACTTAGCATAATGTCCTTAAGGTTTATCCATGTTGTAGCATGTGTCAGGATTTCCTTTCTTTTTAATACTGAATAATATTTCACTGTACGTATATCCCACATTTTGTTTATCCATTCATCGATTGCTAGACATTTGGATTGCTTCTACCTCTTGGCTATTGTGAATAATACCATATCATAATGCTATGAGCATGGGTATGCAAGCATCTCTTTGAAACCCTGCTTCTCATACTTTTGGATATACACCCAGAAGAGGGATTGCTCAATCATACAGTCTATTTTTTAATTTTTTGAGAAATGCCATAAAACTTTCATAGCAGTTGTACTATTTTACAATATCACCAAGGCACAAGGGTTCTAATTTATCTACATCCTTGCCAATACTTTCTATTTTCTATTTTTTTGAGAAGCTACATTAGTGAGGGAGATATTATCTCACTATGGCTTTGACTTGCATTTTTCTAATGATTAGGTCTATTACCTTTTCATTTGCTTTTCAGCTATTTGCATATCCTCTTTGGAGAATTATCTGTTCAAGACCTTGGCCCAGATTCTAATCAGGCTATTTGTTGTTACTGAATAGTAGTTCTTTGTATATTTTGCATATTAATTCTTTATGACATAAAAGATGGACAACTATTTTCTCCCATTTCTTAGGTTGCCCTTTCACTCTATTGACTGTGTCTTTGGATGCAAATAAGTGTTCAAGTTTGAAGTAGTCCCATTTGTCTATTTTTGCTTTCTTTGCTTGTGCTTTTGGTATTATATCCAAAATAATTGTCAAATCCAACGTCATGAAGATTTTCCCCTCAGTTTTCTTTTAAAACTTTTATAGTTTTGGGTTTCATGGTTAGGTCTTAAATCCATTTTGAGTTAATTTTTATATACAGTATAAGAGAAGAGCCCATCTTCATTCTTTCGCATGTGGATAATCCAGTTTTCCCAGTACCATTTTACTGAAGACTGCTCTTTCCCCTTGAATGGTCTAAGCACTCCTGTAGATGACTGTTTGACCATATACGTGAGGGTTTACTTCTGGGTCCTTTATTATATTCTATTGGTCTAAATGTTTGCCTTTATACCAGTACCAAACCACACTGCTTTGATTACTGTAGCTTTGTTAAATGTTTTGCAATTAGGAAGTATGAGACCTCTAACCTTGTTCTTTCGCAAAACCATTTTGGCTATTTGGAGTCCCTTGAGATTGAGTCCCTGTAGGACTTTAAATAAACTAATTAAACCTGTTGTGTCCCTTTCCTCATGTTCAAAATGGGGATACTATAAGCTTCATGAGATTTTTAAGGATTAAATGAAATAACAAAAATAATAAGTTAATAGGTGAGAGATAATCAGTTCTCAGTAATTATTAATGATTATTAATCCCCATGCTGTCAATATAATATAGTAATGCTCCAGTTGCAGGATGGATGAAAATCAGGTGGGATAACAAGATGGAACAAGGTAAGCACTTAAGGAGGTAAGAAGTAATTGGATGAGTACAACAGTACCACCTAGAAGGAACTGCCAAGTAAGTAAGAAGAAACACTGTTATCGAGTCTTCTAATAAGCTTTCAGGAGTGAGCTAAGTAGTGTGGGAGGCACAGGAAATACGACTACTGTTCATTCACAGACATATCTAAGGAGGAATTGATTTCCAAATGTGTTTTTCTCAAAAGAAAGAATAAAATAGGGAAAAGAAAGCTGATTGTCCAGATTCTAAATATTTGCTTGTGTAGTTACAGTCCCAAAGGAGAAATAGCTTTATTGATTTGCCTATTAATAAAAATGTTTATTAGAATAAATTTCAAGCATTTAAGCAGAAATAATAATAATGATGGAAGCCAAAATTCATTAAGCCCTTACAATATTAGCCAGTGTTTGCTAAGTGGTAAATTTTTACTATCTCATTTAATAATCTTAAGAAGTATTTTCTATTATTATTATTCCTATTCAAGCCTAAGTAATGAGGGCCCCAAGAAGCAACTTGTACAATGTCACATAGCTAGTAAGTGGAAGAGTCAGGATTCAAACCTAGACTGTCTAACCAAAGGCCCTTATCTAAACTACACTGTCTCACAGGAAGGTTTATTAAAAAAAAAAGAAAAAAAAAAGCCAAATAATCCACAATTCAAACACCCAGAGACAATTACTGCTAGGCTATTGATGTATATCTTTACAGACCACTTTCTACATATACACATCATATATCACAAAAATTGTTTCGTAATCTGTTTTGTTTTTATCTCCTCCCTCTGCAAGCAAGGTATTCCACTATGTAAATACAACATAATCAACCAATCTATGTTGATAATTCTTAGGTTTTCTCCAGATTTTCAGTAATACACACAGATTATAACAACCTTATCGTACACATCTTTGTTAACTTGTATCATTATTTCTTTGTCATCAATTCCTAGAAATGGGACAATGATAACAATGATAACGTACACTCCAACTTTGATACCCTTTACTAGAATTAACAATGTACATTCCTATGGTTAACATAAGCGACATCCACAGCATCTTTAACAGCAGGTATTATAATTTTAAATATCTGATAGCTGGAAAATGGTATCTCTTTGGTTTTTCTTTGCAATTTCTTTGATCACTAAGGAGGCTTACTAGCTATTTTTTGTTTCTTCTTTTGAGAACATCCCATTGTTATCTTTTGTCCTTTTTGTATTAGGATACCCAAATTATTACCAATTTAAAAATGCTCTTGGGGCACGTGGGTGGCTCAGTTGGTTTAGGATTTACCTCGATCTCAGCTCAGGTCTTGATCTCATGGCCATGAATTCAAGCCCTGTGCTGGGATCTGGGCTGGGCCTACTTAAAAATAAAATAAAAATGCTCTCCATTTACTAAGGATATTAACATGTCTATACATAAATTTACTAAGGATTTTAACATATATATACATATGTTTATTTTTTAAATTCTGAAATAATTTCAAACATAGAGAAAAGTTGCTAATATAGGAATTTTTTTCCTCCAGTTCCGCTAGAGGATAAGTTGCAGACATGATGGCACATCATTTCTTAACAATTTAGGCTATCATTCCTACAAACATTCCCCCACATAACAACAGTATAACCGTCTGACTTGGGATAGTAATATAATTTGGAAATTAGTACTACCATCTTATCCTCAGACCCCATTCAAGTTTTGCCACTTGTCCCAATATCAGTCTTTAGAGTAAAGCACTCAGTTCAGAATCACATGCTGTACTCAGTTTTCATGTCTCTCTTCAGTCTTATTCAACCTAGAAGTTCCTTAGACTTTCTTGACTTTTATGGTCTTGACACATTTGAGGATTACAGGCCAGGTATTTGATAGAATGTTCCTAATTTGGGTTAGTCTGATGTTTCCTTAGGATTAGATTTAAATTAGGCATATTTGGTAGAAATACCACAGAAATGTTGCTGAATTCTTGTTCATGATTTCAGTTTGCCCATTACTATTGACATTAACTTGATTAAAGTCATGTCTGCCAGGCTTCTGCCCCATAATATTCCTTCCCCGTGTAGTCAGCAAATATTCTGTGGGAAGGTACTTTGTGCTTATGTAAGTATCTTGTTTCTCGATAACTTATTTAGTCATTTATTTATTTGTACCAGTATGTACTCATGGCTTTCTGATTTACTAAATGGGTTACAATCTACTTACCATCATTTTTTATTCTGATGCTCAAATTTTCTCCTATTTGGTCAGTGGGAACTTCCCCGAGTTGGTTTCTGCATCCTTTTGAGATTCCCTGTGCTTTGGGCTTGTGCTCAGTGCGGAGTCTGCTTGTTCCTCTTCCCTGCACTCCCCCTCTCCCCACTGGTACATGTATGCTCTCTCGCCAATAAAACCTTTTTAAAAATTTTTAAAAATGATGTTTATTCATCATAAAAATTCAAATACATAAAACATACAAAGAGCAGGAAAACTCCCCAAATCCACTAGCCAGAGGTGAACATTGTTAACAGTATGATGAACATCCTCTCATACATCTCTCTGCACCAGCCCTTCCTTCTTTTACCAAAGAAACCAATGTAGGATATTAAGAAGTAAGCTGTTAAAAATGGTTTTCATTCTAAAGAATATTATGAGAACTATGTACAGATTTGTTTAATTTTGGCATTTCTTTCACATCCTTTTAAATACTACACATAACTATGAGGAGGAAATTTAGTTTGAGTCTTGTGAACTTCTTTGACCACCTACCATTAAGGTTTTGGAACCTAAATTAATATCTCTGAATTACTGTTAGAAAAGAATTTAGAAACAGCTATATAAAATTTTATGTAAACAGGATTCTGTACACTATTATTATAATTATTATATGTATCCCATTATTATAATCTGCTTTTTCACTTCCTTATATCTTTGATACTAAGCCCAGTATCCATCTCAAGTCTCTCACGCAGAAAAAACTGCTGTGGAGCCTACCTGCTACAGCTGATGCTGCAGTCTTTGCAACTAGCATCAGCCACAGACCTTAATAAAAGACACTGTGCCCACCACCCTCCAAAGGATATTTCCCTTGGAAGGTAGTGGGCACTTGAACCTAAATAAAGAAAGCTGAAGCTTAGACTCCTTTCCTCAGTATTTGAAAGATGTGATTGGTATCCTTTTTCCCAATGTTACTTTCAAACCACTCCTCCTCCTCCATTTTCTGGCAAAAACAAACAAATAAACAAAATTCATGTTTTCTTACGTCTGACCAATCCCAATCATTCCCCTTTTAAGGTGCTGTCTTCATCAAACTTCTGGACACTTTCCCTATCAGTTGAAGACAGTGTACCTGGTCTATAGTCCTAATTCAAACGTCTTATTCTCAACGAACACTTCTGATCTTGGTAATTGCTTTGTTCATTTAGCACCACTATTGAGGCTAGGAAGTCCACTACCAGTCCACTATCCCTTCTCTCTCTCCTCATATATCAATAGCAGTTGTCTTCATTTTCTTAGCCCTAGTTTGTGATCCATCATTTACTATGCTTAATATCCTAAACTCTTGTTGCCTGTACTTCTCAAAACTTGAATCCTGCCTACACCAGGAATCTTAGCAGAGAGGCAAGAAAGTAACAATCTAACAGACTGTACCACCTTAAATATTTGATACTTCTCTAGTAGGTATATTTTTCTACTCCATAAAACAACCATTTCAACCCTTCTCATTTAACCCAAACTCCTAAGAGGTAAGTCACTGTTTCTCAGCAGATGACGCTGCCTATTATTCACGGAGTAAAGAAACAATCTCAGTCCATATCTTCAACACTACTCAAGACCCTGCCTTCAACT
Source organism: Mustela erminea (assembly GCF_009829155.1). Classification (NCBI taxonomy): domain Eukaryota; kingdom Metazoa; phylum Chordata; class Mammalia; order Carnivora; family Mustelidae; genus Mustela; species Mustela erminea. Next base: position 83,631,357 of record NC_045622.1, on the reverse strand, counting down.
TTACAAACCTATTTGTTTGCATCTACATTGTTGTCTTCTACTTTTCCCTCCTTCCCGCCAGTGGAGGAAATGTTAGACATCTTAGTGGTCAAGAGTAGCTTAGGAATTCTGCCAAATTGTTTAGCAATTTGCCTAATGTTATACAGCTAGAAATCACTATTTCCTCTTCTAATCGCCATCCATTCCCTCGCTATTGAATTTTTCTTATTCACATTAAAACAGAACAAAACAGCAAAAACTTCTTGCTTCCCAAACCTCTTCCACTTACTGTTTTTTCTCTGCCTCCTTATGAACAAATTTCTTAACAGAATTATATGACCTCTGCCTATCTCTCTGAACTCACCTTTCTTCTAGCTCATCCCATTATTCTTTTCACCAACATGGCCTTTCAGGTCCTTGAGTATACTAAGTCTTTCATTTCTTAGCACACTGGCTGCTCCCTGCAGAATATTTCTTGGCTACTGCCCTTTGTAGAATGTTTTTCTTATTTTCAAATCTCAGCTCAAATGCTTCTTCAGAGAGGCAATCCTAAATAACTCAAAGCAGATCCCCTTACTCCGATATAACTTGTGGAATGTTCTTTTTGCTTGTATTACTTATCATAACTCTTAATGACATATATATTTATTTATTTGGCTTTAAAAATTGTGTGCTTTCTCACTAGACTAAAAACACTACACATGGTCAAAATTATCAGCTGCTTTGTTTACTACAATAAATCTAGAGTTGAGTATTATGCTAGGCTCATCAAAGGTGCTCAGGTTCACAGAAAGTGTACCCATCAGAAAATGTGTTCCAATAAAAACTGCAGGATATGTTTTTTACAGCAGTAAAGGACACCATCCTAATTCTGTTTTCTGAAACCTGGAAAGCATTCTTGATACTCCCTTTACTCTTTCCCCAACTCTGATGACAGCAAAGAAATCAGATTAGGCGAGGGTCCTGGGCCTTATAGGATCTCTGTTAGAATGTAGGTTTATTATTCTGGATGTTGCTATAGAACAGTTTTTCTTTTTTTTAAAGATTTTTTTAAAGTAAAATCTGCATCCAACGTGGGATGCAAACCCACAACCCCAAGATCAAGAGTCATGTGCTCTATTGACTGAGTAGGTTAGGTGCCTGACCTAGAGCCAGGTGCCCTTAGAATGTGGGTTGATTTTTCTGAATGAGATTGGAAGTATTGGAGGGTTTGAGCCAGAGGAGTGATAAGAGCTGACTTTTGTTGTAAAACTGTACTAATGAAGTAAACCAAGTCACATATAGTTTCTTACATTTAAGTTAATGAAATTAAAATAAAATAGCTCTTCTTTAAATGGTTGGTAGAATTCACCTGTGAAGCTACCTGGTCCTGGACTTTTGTTTGTTGGGAGTTAATTTCTGACCACATCTCTTTGCTGGTTATGGGTCTGTTCAAGTTTTCTATTTCTTCCTGTTTCAGTTATGATAGTTTATATGTGCCTCGGAATTTACCCATTTCCTCCAGTTTGTCTGATTTGTTGGCATATACTTTTTCTTATTATTCTCCTATAACTGTTTGTATTTATATGGTACTGCTTGTTATTTCTCCTCTATCATTTGTGATTTTATTTATTTGGGTCCATTCTCTTTTCTTTTTGACAAGTCTGGCTAGGGGGCTTACCAGTTTTATTAATTTTTTCAAAGAACCAACTCCTGGTTTCATTGAACTGTTTTATTACTTTGTTTGTTTTTTGGTATCTGTATCATTCATTTCTGCTCTGATCTCTTTTTTTAAAGATTTTATTTATTTATTTGACAGAGGGAGAGAGAGAACACAAGCACAAACAGGGGGAGTGGCAGGCAGAGGGAGATGGAGAAATAGGCTACCCACTGAGCAGAGAACCTGATGTGGGGCTTGGTCCCAGGAACCTGACATCATGATCTGAGTCAATGCTGATGCTTAACTGACTGAGCCACTCAGGTGCCTTTATTTCTGCTCTGATCTTTATTATTTCCTTCCTTTTGCTGGTTTTAGGGTTCCTTTGTTGTTGCTGTTGTTGTTTTCCAGCTCCTTTACATTTAAGATTAGGTTGTTTATTTGAAATTTTTCTTGCTTCTTGAGGTAGACCTGTGTTTTTATATATTTAGCTCTTAGGACTGCTTTTGCTGCAACCCAAAGGTTTTAGACTGTTGTGTTTCCATTTTCATTTGTTTTTATGTATTTTTTAAATTTCTTCCTTGATTTTCTGGTTGACCCATTCACTGTTTAGTATTATGCTGTTTAACCTCCATGTATTTGTGGTCTTTCCAATTTTTTGATTTGGTTGACTTCTAGTTTCATAGCACTGTGGTCAGAAAAAATGCATGGGGGCGCCTGGGTGGCTCAGTGGGTTAAGCCGCTGCCTTCGGCTCAGGTCATGATCTCAGGGTCCTGGGATCGAGTCCCGCATCAGGCTCTCTGCTCAGCGGGGAGCCTGCTTCCTCCCCTCTCTCTCTCTGCTTGCCTCTCTGCCTACTTGTGATCTCTGTCAAATAAATAAATAAAATCTTAAAAAAAAAAAAAAAAGAAAAGATGCATGGTATGACTTCAGACTTTTTGTATTTGCTGAGGCCTGATTTGTGGCTGAATATGTGATCTATTCTGGAGAATGTCCCATGTGCACTTGAAAAGAATGTGTATTCTGCTGCTTTAGGGTGCAACATTCTAAATATAGGGTGGAACACTCTAAATATATATAAATATATCTGTTATATCCATCTGGTCCACTGTGTCATTCAAAGCCATTGTTTCCCTGTTTGTTTTCTCTTTAGATGATGTGTCCATTGATGTAAGTGGGTGTTAAATTCCTCTACTATTACTGTATTATTATCAACTAGCTCCTTTATGTTTGTTATTGTTTTATATATTTGGGTGCTCCCATGTTGGGTACACAAATAAACTGTTATATCTTCTTGTTGGATTGTCTCCTTTATGATTATATAACACCCTTCTTTGTCTCTTTTTAAGTCCTTGTTTAAAAGTCTAGTCTGTCTGATGTAAGTATTGCTACTAAGGCTTTCTTTTGACATCAATCTGCATGATAAATGTATCTTCACCCCTTCACTTTCAATCTGCAGGTCCAAAATAAGTCTCCTGTAGGCAGCATATAGATGGGTCTTGCTTTTTCATCCATCATGACACTCTATATCTTTTGATGGGAGTCATTAGTTTTATTTCTTATTTTGTTGTTGTTTCTAAAGATTTTCTCTGATATCTATTTTTTTCAAACTATTCCAAAAAAAGAAAAGGGAAAAAAACTTACAAATTCATTCTAAGAGGCCAGCATTACCCTGATACCAAAACCAGATAAAGGGGTGCCTGGTGACCAGAGGTAGGGGGTAGGGAGAGGTTGGTGGGGTTATGGACATTGGTGAGGGTATGTGATATGGTGAGTCCTGTGAAGTGTATAAACCTGGCGATTCACAGACCTGTACCCCTGGGGCTAATAATGCATTATATGTTTATTTAAAAAAGGCAGTCGGGGGGTGCCTGGGTGGCTCAGTTGGTTGAGCAACAGCCTGGAGCTCAGGTCATGATCCTGGAGTCCTGGGATCAAGTCCCACATCGGGCTCCCTGATCAGCAGGGGGTCTGCTTCTTCCTCTGCCCCTCCCCCTGCTCATGCTCTCATTCTCTCTCTCTCTCAAATGAATAAATAAAATCTTAAAAAAGAAACAGATAAAGACTCCACTAAAAAGAGAACTACAGGTCAATATCCCTGATGAACAAGGCCACAAAAATTCTCAATAAAATACTAGTAAACAGAATTCAGCAATATATTTAAAACACCATTCAGCATGATTATATGGGATTAATTCTTGGATTGCAAGGTTGGTTCAATATTCACAAATTAATCGAAATGATACACTGGGTTAATAAAAGAAAAGAACCATATAATCATTTCAATAGATGCAGATAAAGCATTTGACAAAATACAGCATCCATCCATGATAAAAACCCTCAGCAAAGTAGGCTTAGAGGGAACATACCTCAAAATAATAAAGGCCATGGATGAAAACCCGCAGCTAGTATCATCCTCAATGGGTAAAAAGCTCTACAATCAGGAACAAGACAGGGATGTCCACTCTCACCATTGTTATTTAACATGGCACTGGAAGTCCTAGCCACAGTAATCAGACCACACACACACACACACACACACCAAAAAAGTCTGAAAAATGCAAAAAATAAAAAGGCATCCAAGTCAGCAAGAAGAAGTCAAACTGTCACTATTTGCAGAACATGCTACTATATACAAAACCCCAAAATACTGCACAAAAAAACCCTGCTAGAACGGATACATGAACTCAGTAAACTCACAGGATACAAAATCAATGTACAAAAATTTGTTCCATTTCTATACACCAATAATGAAACAGCAGAAAGAAAAGTTAAGGAATCAACCCCATTTACAGTTGCACTAAAAACAATAAAATAACTAGGAATAAACCTAACCAAAGAGATGAAAGACCTGTATTCCGAAAACTATAAAACATTGATGAAAGAAATTGAAGATGACACAAAGAAATGGAAAGAGATTCCATTCTCATGTGTTAGAAAAACTAATATTGTTAAAATTTCTCTATTACCCAAAGCCCTCTACAAATTCAATGCACTTACTATCAAAATACCAACAGCATTTTTCACAGAGCTAGAATAAATAATCTTAAAATTTGTACGGAACCACAAAATACCCAGAATAGCCAAAGGGACCTTGAAAAAGAAAAGCAAAACTGGAGGTGTCACAATTCCAGACTCAAGTTATATTACAAGGCTATAGTGATCAAAACAGTAGAGTACTGGCATAAAAAGAGATGCACAGGTCAATGGAACTGAATGGAAACCCAAAAATAAACCCATAGTTACATGGTTAATTAATTTTTGACAAAGCAGGAAAGAATACGCAACGGGAAAAAGACCATCTCTTCAACAAATCATGTTGGGGAAATTAGATAGCAACATGCAGAACAAGGAAACTTGACTACTTTATTACACAAACAAAAAAAATGAAAATGATGAAAGGCCTAAATGTGAGACATGAAACCATAAATGCCTGGAGGAGAACACAGGCAGTAACTTCTTTGATGTTGGCCATAGCAACTTCTCACTAAATATGTCTTCTGAGGTAAGGGAAACAAAAGCAAAAATAAACTATTGGGACTTCATCAAAATAAAAAGCTTCTGCACCGTGAAGGAAACAACCAAGAAAACTAAAAGGCAACCTACAGAATGGGAGAAGATATTTGCAAATGACATATCTGATAAAGGGTTAGTATTTAAAATCTATAAAGAACTTCTAAAACTCAACAGCCAAAGCCCAAATAGTCCAATTAAGACATGGGCAGAAGACATGAACATACACCTCTAAAGAAGACATAGAGATGGCCAACAGACACATGAAGATGCTCAACATAACTCATAATCAGAGAAATACAAATCAAAACTATAATGAGATATCACCTTACACCTGTCAGAATGGCTAAAATCAATAACAGAAGAAACAGCAGGTGTTGGTGAGGATATGGAGAAAGGAGAACCCTCTTACACTGTTGGTGGGAATGCAAACTGGTGCAGCCACTCTGGAACACAGTATGGAGGTTCTTCAATAACCACATTGAGATACCACCTTACACCAGTTAGAACGGCCAAAATTAACAAGATAGTAAACAACAAGTGTTGGAGAGGATGTGGAGAAAGGGGAACCCTCTTACACTGTTGGTGGGAAGGCAAGCTGATGCAGCCACTTTGGAAAACAGTGTGGAGATTACTTAAGAAATTAAAAATAGAGGGGCACCTGGGTGGCTCAGTGGGTTAAAGCCTCTGCCTTCGGCTCAGGTCGTGATCTCAGCGTCCTGGGATTGAGCCCTGCATCGTGCTCTCTGCTCCTCGGAGAGCCTGCTTCCTCCTCTCTCTCTGCCTGCCTCTCTGGCTACTTGTAGTCTCTGTCTGTCAAATAAATAAATAAAATCTTAAAAAAAAAAAAAGAAATTAAAAATAGAGCTACCCTATAACCCTGCAATTGCACTACTGGGTATTTACCCCAAAGATACTGATGTAGTAAAAGAAGGGCCACCTGTACCCCAATGTTCATAGCAGCAATGGCCACAGTTGTCAAACTGTAGAAAGAACCAAGATGCCCTTCCCTGGACGAATGGATAAAGAAGATATGGTCCATATATACAATGGAGTATTATGCCTCCATCAGAAAAAATGAATACCCAACTTTTGTATCAATATGGATGCGACTAGAAGAGATTATGTTGAGTGAAATAAGTCAAGCAGAGAGAGTCAAGTATCATATGGTTTCACTTACTTGTGGAGCATAAGGAATAACACAGAGGACATTGGGAGAAGGAGAGAAGGGAGTTGGGGGAAATCAGAGGGGGAGACAAACCATGAGAGACTGTGGACTCTGAGAAACAAACTGAGGGTTTTGGAGGGTAGGGAAGTGAGGGGTTGGGTGAGCCTGGTGGTGGGTATTACAGAGGGCATGGATTGCCTGGAGCACTGGGTGTGGTGCATAAACAATAAATTTTGGAACACTGAAAAGAGATAAAAATAAAATGAAAAAATATTAAAATGTCCAAAAAAAGCGCTAAAAATAGGACTACCCTATGATCCAGCAATTGTACTACTAGGTATATACCCAAAGAATATATAAATACTAATCAAAGGGATACATGCGCCCTGATTTTATAAAAGCATTATCTACAATAGCCAAATTATGGAAACAGCCCAAGTTTCTATCAGCTGAAAAATGGATAAAGAATATATGGGGTGTGTGTGTGTGTGTGTGTGTGTGTGTGTGTGTGTGTGTTATATTAACTACGGAGAACAAATGATGGTTACCAGAAGGGAGGTGGGTGGGGGGATGGGTTAAAATGTCATAGGGATGAAGGAGTATACTTGCTGTGATGAGCACTGGGTGTTGTACGGAAGTGTTCAATACTGTATTGTATGCCTGAAACTAATATAACACTGTATGTTAACTGAAATTTAAATAAAAAATTAAAAAAAAATAAAAATTTCAGGAGTTACTGATAGGTTGGATGTAGGGAGTGAAAGAGAGGAGTCAAAGGCCTAAGATTACCTAATTGAAGGAAGAATAAAATTTGGAAGGATTAATTATAATGTTGAATTAATAACAGAGAGTAAACCTAGGGGACAATAACTGGGACTAGGAATGCAGAACTTAGGCAGAAAGTAATGAAACAAATGCATACCAATGAAGATAGGATGCCAGGATGAGCAACTAATTTTTGCATAACCAAAGGCCCCCTTGGAGGACAGAAAAAGAAGAAAGGCAAACACATAAGCAAGTAATTTCTTTTTCATTGGTTAAAATGAGGGTTAGGATTAATAGTTTTCTCTCAAAATTTTTAGATTTTTTAAAAAAGATTTTAAAAAATTTATTTATTTGAAAGAGAGAGAATGAGAGAGAAACAGAAAGAGAGAGAGACCACGAGAAGGGGAGGGTCAGAAAGAGAAGCAGGCTATGTTTCAGTTATTAGTTTTTGCTCACTATATCTTTGAGCTCCCTGCTGAGCAGAGAGCGATGCAGACTCGATCCTGGGACTCCAGGATCATGACCTGAGCCGAAGGCAGTCACTCAACCAACTGAGCCACCCAGGAATCCTAGATATATTTTTACTTTAATCATATCACTAGCATGCCAATTAGCAAACTCCTTTCCAATATTTACACCTTGCTTTGCACTCAGCTCCAAGATTTGTTATTCATTCATTTGTTATTCATTTTGAATCCTCTTAGTAATTCATAATAATAAGGATTTAGCATACTGCTGTTCTGAACCTTTAGTCTTACCAAGAAGTTCTCTTGCAAAATTCCTTTGTCATGAGTTTCTAATTGTACCTTCTAAATATACGATGGCTCTCTGTTTCTCAGTGTGAAAGATCTGTATTTTCGAAATTAAAAAAATATATACATATATTTAGTACATCTCTACTAATTCCTTTTAATTAATTTAATTCCTTTTTAATTGCCTGGTACCATATAATCCTGTGTTTTAACCTTTTACTTTGAAATAATTTTAGACTTACAAAAAGGCTCAAAAATAGTACAGAGCACTCCATATACCCTTCACCCAGCTTCCCCTAATGTTAACATCTTACACATAATCATTGCACAATTATCAAAATCAGAATATAGTACTGTTTCGAGTTTAAGATAATATGTCCTAGTTGGTGGTGCCATTGCTATACTTGTCTTTCTCATCTCATTAGATCTCTACTTCTCCACTCCAGAAAAGGTAAAACTAAATTCTCAAAGGGATCCACTTATAACAGGTAGCCCAGGCAATAGATTCATTCTTTAGCCCTGTGCTTTTTTAGATGGATTCTTCTTTCTTAATAGGGCTCTGCGATGCCAAATGTCAATGTTTTAGCCTGGTGAGATAAAATATACTCTTACATGGCTTTCAGTTATTAGTTTTTGCTCACTATATCTTTGAGCTACAAACAAGGCTACAGTTAATATGAGTTATTACTATACTTTGTGCATTGAATCATTAGTTGATCAACTGTCAACACCTGTGTCCTAGATTCATGAATAAAGAGATGAAGATAGCATAAACCCCTTTTCTCAAGGATTTCCACTGCTTGAGAGGGAAGATAAGAATGGAAACAGGACAAATAATTATAGCGCAATACGCTAAATGATCTGACAGAGTATGAACAAAAGTAAGTAGGAATGTATGGAGGATCGTAACTATAATTTGTCTAGGAAAATATTACAGAAGGCTCATACAGATGTTCCATTTAAGTGGTAAACAGACTTGGCAAAATAAGGAAAAGTAATGACTTCTAAAATCTTAAGTAAAATTCTTATCTTCTTTCTTTTGATTTTCTCCTAGAAAGTCTTCTAAAAAGGTAACTAGTTCTTTCAGAATTTGGTTCATTCAATGTAATTAATACAAAACTTTTAGTTAATATAAGAAACTACTAACCATTTTTAGGATCTCTATGTAAAAATAAAATCTCGAATTTCAAAGAAACATCTCAAAACAAAATCATTCTATTCACTACCATCTGTATATAAACTCAACATTGAAGATCTGTTGTATTAAAAAAAGTAACCTTTTATAATATAGTGGGTTTATCAATTGGCTTGGGCTCCTATAACAAAATGGCCACAGACTGAGTGGCTTAAACAACAAGGATTGATTTTATTCAATTTCAGGAGACTAGAAATCTAAGATCAAGGTGCTAGGAGGTTCGGTATCTGATGAGAACTCTCCTGTTGGGTTACAGATGGCCACTTTGTTGCTGTGTGGCTCACATGGCCTTTCATGTACCTGTGCTCAAGGAAAGAGAAGGAGCTGGATATTTCTCCCTCTTTTTAAGAACACCACCAATCCTATCAGACCATGGTCCTAATGTCATGACCTCATCCAACTCTAATTCTCTCCCAAAGGCCTCATTTCCAAACACCATCACATTGGGCTTCAACATATAAATTTGGGCAGGGGGAAGCATTGGGCAGACCATAAATAATTCAGTTTAACAGCAGGTTAAGTAGTGTGTTAGTAGATTTGTTAATAAATAAGAAAGCTGAGATACTATCAGTACCCTGAAGATCAGCATTATTTTCCTAAGGACAACAGAACTGTCCTTGCATACCTGTTAGCAAAGCTTAATTCAAAACAACACCAAAGTAAAAAAATCTTGGATTGCAGAATTATTCTCAAAATCATTTTTCCTATCACTGTTCTGTAATTCAGATTATCTGATTTATGACAATGAAATATTGAAACAAAACTATCTTGTAATATTAGAGTGATACTTCTCAGGTTTTTATAGCCAGATTTTAATTTGAAAGTTTAAATTGTATATACGAACATTCCTATAGGCATACCTGCTAACAATTTTAAATTAGTTAATGCAAATTTTAAATGACTTCCAGTTTTTCTCACCATAAAAGAAACTATGTTTCAACAGGGCCTTTGGAATATATGAAATTATATACTATATGATAGTGAGACACAGCTATATCCTCTAGTCTTAATTACAGGAAAAGTATAGACAACTGTAAAGTTTAGCTTTATTGTTTTATAAATGAACCAGTAAAGTTCATTTTAGTGAAATGAGCACATGCTTTTCATAAATTAAATCTCACATGGTAAGTACTCATTTTCAAAATTAATTTAATTACATGTTTAAAGTTTAATTACATTTAATTAAGCATTTAAGTTTTATATGAAATAAATGAATTATCAGTTAACTGCTATGAAATGAAATATTGCCTTGATAATTAAAATCTATAAATTTTCCTATTCTGTGCAAAACTGCTAGTTCTCAAAGCACACTCTGAAAAAAGAAACATATTTTAAAAACTATAGGACTATATTCTCATAGCTGATCTAGGTGTAGTTTTTCCTGGCCCCTGGCTTCATGTGCTACACATTTACTACAGCAGCAAATGGAGGCAGCCTGGCCCAGAATATAAGTAGAGGTTTTGAAGACTTGGGTTTAGGTCAGAGACTGTCACTAACAGCCTGAGAAAGTGGGAAAGGTATTTAGTATCAGTCTCTGACATCAAGCTCCTAAAAAACGGAGATAATATTACTTCCTTTGGAGGGTTGTGGAAGGATTAGATAAGATATCCCATGGTCAAATGCCTGGAACAGTGCCTGACATGGAACAAGCTATTCAACAAATGTTCATTCCCTCTTTCTTTTAGTTAATGACTGAATGAACAAAAACCTTGTTCTTTGGGGCTTAAAATTTTTTTCTTAAAACATTTTATTAATTACAAAAGTAACACCACATTTTTTTGTTTACTTACATTACACTTAATGAACATTTTACATTCTTTTACTTCCTTAAGTACTCCAGGAATGGAGGCCATGTAGCATTATAGCTAACACAGAATTTTGAGTTAGAAAGAACTGACTTTGAATTTGGGTTCCACCATTTACTGCTTGAGAAATCAAGAAGTTGTTTTCAAAGCCATAAAGTATATGTATGTTTGGTTTAGGGAATGGCAAAAATTAATAGTATTGATATATTGATTAAGTATAATCAATATAATCATTCAAACTTAACAAAATATTAGTGATGTAAGTAGGACAAAAGGTATCCCTCTACCCTAATTTTTCACAGGATATTCATTTTCACTTAATTTAAGGGAATTTCCTAAGGTTAACAGTAGGATTGACAGTCAGAACTCAGATTTCTTTTTTTATTTCTTTATTAGTGCTCTTTCCTTCATAAGACAGTAAGGTAAAGGCAAAGGACAGCAATGTCTCTTGAAGCAGTAAAGCAAAAAGAGAGGGATCTGATTTGGGTTAATCCTGGTTCTGTCACTTAATAGTTGAGCCTCAAATAAATAACTTCTGTGAATTTCAGTATCTTCTGGATAATGGGAATATACACGTAGTTAAGGTTCATACAAGGATTGCGCTAGGTAACCAATGTAATAGGTAGTGGAGTGACCGACACACGCAGCAGTCATTCATTAATGGTTGGTGGTAACACTAAGACAACATCAAAGCACCACTTTCGGTAAGTCTCAAGCCACAGAATGGAGAAACCATAATGAAGTGAATATTTTTTATTTTCTGAAAGAGCTTTAGTAACAATAAGTAGGATAGTCTTCACTAAATTCTCAAGTAATATTCCTGGAAAGAGACTATGGATTTGTAAGTCATTTCAGTTCCCAATTTCTTGTCTATTAAATCTCCATGGAATAACTCATCTTACTTTGAAAATAATGGTTTTACAAGATGAAAGAAAAGAGAGGCTACAACCTACTCCATGGATTACTTTCCTTAACTCAACGGCAGCCAGAATTGAAATTACATATTCTTAACACTATAAATTATTCAATGTCAAGTACTGTAATTTTCAGAGTTTTGCCTTAATAAAATTAGTTGCACTATAAACATGTTGTGTTCATTTACTATTTAAAACACTTCATTGTTAAACTCAAAAGACCCCTGAATTCTTTGAAGGTAACCTAAAAAAATACAGATTGCTATATTTACAGAATAATTTTACTAGAAGTAGAAAGCTTTAAGAAATAAAATATTGGAAAACTAACACTTTCTGTTTACTTTTTGATAGAACACTTACTGAAAAACAGCAGTACATCATACCATTTTCACTGCTATATTATCAATCAGTAGTATTTAGATATCTATCTGCATTTAGGGCTAAAAGACCTTGATATAAAAACTATTCCACATTTTCTTGAATATAAGAACAGCAGGTATTATTACTTTTCAAACTGTAAATTAAGAATAACAGCAATTCCAATAGATACAGGACCAGAAAAAGAAAACCACATATAAAGAAATAGTATGAAACATATGCATGATTACAGTTACATGTTACATAGAAAACATTTATTATTAGGGTATGTACCTTTGGTTATGCATCATTTTAAAGAGTGTGGTAAAAATGAATTCTGTTAACCTGTGAAATTAGAATGGAGTCATTAACTTACCATGGTTCTATGGTAAGAGTTGAAGATAATTTTTCTGGAAAGAAAAATCCATGCCATTTTGATTCCTCAATTAGTTCTTGTGGCATCCTTTTTGATGCATCATAATAGTGACCAAATCTTGAAGAAGAGACTGGTCCAGACTGTTAAGAAAATCCATATTGATTGTTAAAAAAATTAATTTTTTTAAAACTACAATGTTTTTGAACTGCATTCAGCAAAATATGATATATCTGAGCATTTTAATGCTGATAGGAAGAGCTGATATACACAGACTTATTAAATTTCAAAGAAGCATACAACTTTTATTATTTTAAACGATGACTTAGAAATCAACCTTTTCCTCTCATGTTTCTCTTATCAAATCTGATAAGAATTCAAATACCTCTTTGTTTTTCTTACTGTAAATCTTTCCAAGTTAAAAAAAATTAATATACATATATTAATTGTTTTTTAAAGGTCACAGGTTTCAATGACAAATTAAATATGGAATTGCTAAGAACTAATAAAAACTTAAGCCAATGAAATCATTGGTGAGGGGCCCAAAAGAAACTAGCTATTTAAATATATTAAACTGAGCATCATTTAAAAATTAAATTCTCACGAGACAGTGTGTATATATATTCAAAATTTCTTATAAATTTAAAATTAAACTTAGAGTATAAAATATGTTGGGGTACTCCCATTGGGACCAAGGCATGTGCTAAAGAGGGAGAATGCATACAAATAATATTAGATAAACCAGAAACCTGACATAATCATTAGTTCCTCTTTTGTGCCATTACCTATTTCTCCAACAAATCATCTTTCTCATAAGAAACTCTAGTAGCTATTGATGTTGAATTTATTTACACAGGATAGTAAAGGCCTAGTAACAGAACATTCTCATTATATTGCTTTGAATGGACTCTGCGCTGATTCAATACATTAGAAATATATATACCTCTGTCCAAAGTTGAACTACTAACAGATTGACAATAATTTCTAATAGTTTCTAATCTAAATTTACATAATTTTCACTGTCCTGAATACTACAGACAAATTTCAGAACATTCAACAAAACAGATAATCTGCAGATAATTTGCAGAAACTGAAGAACTCTATGGAGTGAGTTCTTAATTTATTTAACTAAGTAACTGCCAACTTTGTAATTTAGATAAAGACATTTCCTTGACACTAGATCTTTGAATTTTAAGATTTAAAGGATTAATATTCTTAAATTGGATGCCTACCAACATCAAATTATACAGTAACAAAGAATAAAAAATATTAAGTCTAATAGAAACATAACTCTCAGATTTAGTCTGTGGGTTTGGCATTTATTTTCTAGGTAAAATGACTGCTCACCCCTCCATAAAATACTGTTTGCTGTCATTAATGAAAGAGACCAATGAGCTCAACCTAATATTTTCAATACAATATATATACAAGTATGGCTCCTAAAACATGATTTATCTATTTATCATGGCAGTATTAACAAATTATGAAACATTAAAGTACGTTTCTAAAAAATAGGGTAAAGTTTTAAAATGTAAAGTTATTAGTATAAAGCAATTTAAACAAGGTCTGTTCTTTGGCCTATAATCTATTCTTTATCCGGATTATAGTTCAGAATGTTTTTACTGCAATCTCTGCTAGAGCTCATCTTTTTATTGTGTAAGTCCAAGCCCCCTTAATGTTTTAGAAAGGCCTTGACTAACTGAACTTTGATCTGATGTCTTCATTGAGAAAAACACCAGGTTGCCCATTTCAGATGCAAATCCTCCTAAGGCCCAATAGAATTTAGTAAAGACAAGCAAAAAAGAAGAAACAAGAAGTTTCCAGGATCCTCTTTGAGAATCCTGGGGCACACTGGTGTCCTTAATCCACGCTGCTCCATGGATTAAGGTAGGTGATAACCTTTCCTGATTCAAAAGAATAAGCAGAGTGCCTACAAACTGGGTGGAGACTAGGATTTGGTAATAATAAAACACCATGCAATAAAAGCTTGGTCTATGTCAGAAGCCTCTGAAAAGGCCTCAATGTACCACATTCCCAGGCCTAGTAGGGAAGCTTGCAAAAGCCTACCTGAATCAAATAAGCATGAATAATCTATTTTAGCAGACTGGCCATGGGGAGAGAGAAAGAAAGAGACTTTTCACTTCTTTTAAGTTTGAGTTAATAAATTTATTAGTGCACTGAAGGTTCTTGAAGTCTTGGGCACTCAGAGAAATATGCTAAATTGCCAAGAAGCAAAGTATGCTTTTTAAGTTGCCGTCTCTATTACTGTTTCTAATTATAATATTAATGTGATAGAAATCTCAGATTTGGGATGAATCAAGGCAGAAAATTGATTTCATGCTGTGACAGTTTACATATAAAACACAAATAATTCATTAAAATATAAGAATAAAATTTGGAAGATTTTTTGGTTACAATTAAGTTATTATTATTTTTTTAGAAATTAGGATTAAATATGGTAACTAAAATATTCACAAGGTAGACATTACAAATTTTATTAATGATGAAAAGCTTTAATTCTTCAATAAAAATGAAACTGGAAAAATAAATATACCCTTATAGGAAAAAAATTTTGTACCCAAACACAAAGCATTAAAATATAATCAGATTTTTAAAAATAATGTGAAATCTTTTGAGGCTTAGATTTATAAAACAAAGACTTCAAATATTCCCTCTGAAAAACGATAACTAATGCTTTAAGTCTGATAATACTCTAAGAAAAAGTATCAACTCCACAAAAAAGATGCATTAAATAAATCAACATGTCATCAATTACTCAGTTTAATAAGAACATGTTGCTTTAGTTTTATATTATGAAAACTTCTGTTTCACAGTTACAGACTAACTTTTACTTTTGTCAACTGTGGAACAGAGAATAATGGAATGGTTCAGTAAAAATGTATTATGATATGGAAAAATTAACTCTGATGGGGGACCAGAAGGAACACAGAAAAATGAAATAGTACCATCCCTCACCTCTAGTATGTTAGAAAGAAAAAAACATTCAGACAAAAGCTGCACACCAAATAAACAATCTAAATAAGACATTTTCTTATTACTGTTATCATTTCTTGTTTCTCAGTATGGCATAACAGAAAGCAAGAACCCAAATGGTTAACTAACCACTTTGAGCCTCAGTTCAACCACCAATAACAACTATTTTGTTAGGCTGTTGTGAGAACTTAATGCAACACTGGCAATGAATATTTTGTAATTGTAAAGCACTACCTAAATGATATTAATTATTGTATCATGATTCACTAGAGAATCAGAAGATCTATCACTATCCTTTGTAAATACATTACCTCATTTGAAAAATGGCATTTGTTGTCAACCTGCAATATGCACACATCAATCAGAAGGATTATTATGGCTGAACCACTAAGAAAGCCAAAGTGTAATGAGGATTTAATATAATAAAGATTTAATACATACCCTAAGTGCTGGAACCATTGAAGGCTTTGGTAATAGAACTATATAATATTGAAGAAATTAGGTCTCAGCATATGTTGTAAGCTACCAATTCCTGGGGTGAAAGGGCATAGGATTTGATGATGGATGGGGGGAAAAAAGCAGACCTACCTAAGAGAATCAAAATCACAGGCCAAGGGAAGGGGGCCTTCTTAAAACTACACACCCCTCCAACTGGAAGCAGCACTGCTCTATCCTTTACTGAGCTACAATTACTGACTTAGGCGTGCATATTCTTACCCTTCTTTGTATTGCCCAAGTGGGGAACTCGTGGCAACTTATAGTAAAACTTAGAGTAAAAGCTATCTCTGATAAATGACATAGCTAGCTTCAGACTACTTGTTTAATCTTTAGTCACAAGAGTTTTAACAATATTTTGTCCCAGGTAGGACACAGAAAACCCAGGGTTGTTTTGTTGTTTTTAAACTAATAATGGCAAAGTAAAATCTGGATTTATAAAGTAGATGATTGCTGAAGGCTATCAGTCTTGGCAAATCCTCATATGTAAAATTTTTGTGACAGGAAAATATACATGCTGGTGACATTTCGAGGAAAGCAAAGAAGTCATAAGATTCTATTTTTGTCAACTGGGAAGAGCTCACTTATAAATACTAATAAATTTTAAAATCTAACCATGGACAGTACATTCAAAATAAGCATTATTTTATTTGTATTAATTAATGTAACTTAACTCAGTTTTGCTACTATATAATTCATTCACTCATTCACACTGAAAAAAAAATTTAAAAAAATTATTCATTCATTCACACATTCAATAACTAATTATTGAGCACCCTATTTGCCAGTAAAGCAAGAGATTTGACGTCACTTTCTTTCACTGAGCTGGCAGCCTAGTAGGAGAAGATAGATGATATTATCTGGTAGGTGACCATAAGTGCCCTGAAGAAAAATAAGACAGTGAGATGACAGAGAGAGAGTGGTTTTACTTTTTTATAGAGAGTGAGAACAGAATACATTCCTAATTAAATGGTATTTTAGTGGAGAACTCAAGAAAATGGGAGAGTAAGTCATCTCAGAAAGATCACTGTGAGAATAACACAACTTTAAAAACACACTGTATACTTTGAAAACTGATCACGGGGTTTATGTGTTAATATGTGACCCCTGAGGAGTTTACTTCCATAGATGAAATCAAAACAACTGCAGGCACACTACACTCTAAAATGAAGAGTGGAATACTCTTCCACTCTTCCTTCTAGAAGGACTACTGACTTATATATAAAGGGGGCAGGAATAGCACTCGTAATTATAATATAAAGAAACAATATAAGAAACAAAGAACTTTTGCCCCAACTTTAAGCAGATTTTTTAACAAGCAGTAAAAAATAAAAGGCTTAAAGTTTCAGTTATTTGCATCTTCACTGGCAATTTCACCTGAAGAATGTTAGTGACCAATGAGAAAACTAAAACATAGCTGAGGTTAGCATAAAAATAAAGTAAATGCAAGACACGATTGATTTATATAGCCTACAACTGGTCTGGCACATTGTCTCTGAAAGAAAGCTAAATTTAACTTAGAACTTTTGTTCTTTATTGACTCTTTCAGAACAAACCAATAGAAAAATAAGAATATAGTCATTCTTTATAAGAGTCACCATTAAGCTCAGGAATGTAAATGAAATTATCAGCTCAAAGACATGAATGAAGTTCTTTGCCATTAGGGTTCTCAAGGGCTAGTCCTACATTCCTTGTCTGTTTTAATCTCTTATCACTCTACTGACATTTTCCTAAACAGAATTCCATTTATCTGGCCTCTTATATCCAGTTCTCCTTCACATCCAAGCTATGCCTACAAAATGACTACAGAGCTCCCCTTTATTTCTTAATACACATGTAACAGTATTCTACTGTATACAAATACTGTAATTTACTTAACCAAGTGCTTACTGATGGACACTCAGTTTATTTCCAATCCTGTTATTAAAAATATGCTACATAAATAGATCATATTATTTTACATATGAGTAAATAGATTCATAATGTAAATACCCAAAAGGATCAAAGGGTAAATATTTTTTGTAATTCTGAAGTATCTACCAAACGCCCTCCACAGAAATTTTACTATTTATATTTCCACCAGCAAAGTACAAGAAAGTACTAGTTTTTCCACACCCTTGCTAATTTAGTGTCTCACCAAACATTTTAGGTTATTGACAACTTATTAAGAGAAAACCAGCAGGTCAACACAGATTTTTTTTTTTTTTTAAAGATTTTATTTATTTGTTTGACAAAGAGAGAGAGGAAGAGAGCACATGCACAGGGAGCAGCAGAGAGAGAAGCTCCCTGCTCAGGGGTGGTCCCAATGTGGGGCTTGATCCCAGGACCCTGGGACCACAACCTGAGCTGAAGACAGAAGCTTAACCAACTGAGCCACCCAGG
The DNA here is from genome assembly GCF_009829155.1 of Mustela erminea. Classification (NCBI taxonomy): domain Eukaryota; kingdom Metazoa; phylum Chordata; class Mammalia; order Carnivora; family Mustelidae; genus Mustela; species Mustela erminea. The sequence goes on along the minus strand of NC_045622.1, from coordinate 83,613,028 downwards.
AGCTCCTGGTCAGTGCAGTGTTAATTTGCATTTCTCTTATTGTAACTGAAATTGGGCATCTTCGTTTGTATGTTTAAGGGACAGCTAAATTTCCTTCACATATATCCGCCCATTTTTCTAAAAAATTGGTTTGGGTTATGGACATTGGGGAGGGTAAGTGCTATGGTAAGCGCTGTGAATTACAGACCTGTACCCCTGAAACTAATCTATTATATGTTAATAAAAAAAATTAGGTTGGTAGGTTATTCCTTATTCATTTTAAAAGTTCTCTGTATAGAAGGAAAACTTATTCCTTCTTCTATCAATTGCAAATATCCTTCATCTGTAGTTTGTTCAGTCATTTAAATCAAGCTTAAAAATCTTATTATTCAAGGGCGCCTGGGTGGCTCAGTGGGTTAAGCCGCTGCCTTCATCTCAGGTCATGATCTCAGGGTCCTGGGATCGAGTCCCGCATCGGGCTCTCTGCTCAGCAGGGAGCCTGCTTCCCTCTCTCTCTCTCTGCCTGCCTCTCCATCTACTTGTGATTTCTCTCTGTCAAATAAATAAATAAAATCTTTAAAAAAAAAATCTTATTATTCAAATAGCTTTCCCATCAAAATTACAACAATTTTATACCATATTTTACACTTAATACACAGGCAATACTCAATATTTGCTGGCTGTATAAACGTATAAATACATTTATCACACATCAAATATTTATTGAGTACTGGGCATTAACATAGATACTGGAGCTATGAGAGAAAATAAAACAGGTTCTCTGCCTACATAGAGAATTCTATCTGATGGAGAAAAGAGTTATACCAACAATTACATATAAAATCATGTTAGAAGTACTTTAAAATACATTAAGTGCTATGGACACAAAAATAAGAAACGAGATAATTATGTATGGAAAGCTGTCCAAGTAGTAATATTTGCATTTGGGGAAGGCTGAGTTGGTGAATAAGAAAGTAAAAAGCATTACTAGAAGAAATATAAGCAATTTATAAGGAATAACTCTATAGGACAGATGGATATAGCATTTTATATTCACATAGGAGGAGACTAAAAGTTAGGCTTGGGTTAGGTTGTATAGATCTTATATACAAGAAGTTTGTATTTCATATTGCAGGCTTATAATGACAAATAGGTTTCGTCTCACATCCTAATTCTCACATATTAGCTGATAATGACCACCCAGAATACTGCAGAGAATTCTAAGGCGTTGTCTAGGCTTGGCAGAAGGGTTTTATGAATGACAGTCTCCCATGCATTTAGAAGGAGGCAGTGGAAATAATATACCAAATTAGGCATTTACGGTTAAGGAGTGTTACGAACATATCTATCCTTAGGGAAGGTATGAGTGATGTCAGTGTAGAAGACAGAAGGGTAGGCTATGGGTATTGTGTCTTATTCAGATTAGAATTTCTCTCTTTTCTACCAATAGGATGTCTGGTAGACATTAAAGTGTTCTGAAAGGTGAATAAGCGAATAATCAAATAAAGGAACTAATAAATGAACAGGGCCTTCACCAGGATCAGAGTTCATAATCTTTTTTTTTTTTTTTAAAGATTTTATTTATTTATTTGACAGACAGAGATTACAAGTAGGCAGAGAGGCAGGCAGAGAGAGAGAGGAGGAAGCAGGCTCCCCGCTGAGCAGAGAGCCCAATGTGGGGCTCGATCCCAGAACCCTGGGATCATGACCTGAGCTGAAGGCAGAGGCTTTAACCCACTGAGCCACCCAGGCGCCCCAGAGTTCATAATCTTTAATGAGCAGATTTACTGACATTCATTTTCACAGAAATCTTCCTTTCACTTTCTGTCTCTTAGTCTATCCTGGACAGATGAGGTTATCAGACAGCTGAGTTCGAAAATACAATGATAGAAAATGTATAGGAATAAAAATAGTAATTCCAAGGGACTACCAGTTATGCTGATTATTTATAGGTAACCAAACTGGACAGAAATAGCTTATGAGTTCCTTACTCTGGGTTGCAATCCTAGAATAAAAGATTCTATATGGAAATTATGGAAGAAATGAAATCTACTTTGGTAAAAATATTTTTTTTTGCCATAATTTTATTTTTTAAGAAATGTCATCTTGATAAAATATCTAGTGATTTAAATAAGAAAATATACACTGTAGTGCATTTAAAGAATGAAAGGTATACTATAAAAGATTCTATAAAATGAAAACAAATAGATTTGCAAATTTTAGAGATAGTTTGTATGTTGACTTGCCTCTATCCTGGGTAATAACTGGTAACGCCAAGCTATTTTCATCTTAATGTTAGAGTCTGGTGTTTTATGATTACATACATCTTCATCAAAATCTTTTTTACAATTATCATCGAGTAATGGTGCAGGAAGTTCCTAAGAAAACAAAATGACACATTATTGAACATCTGTGATTTAAAAATGTGACAGTTTTCTTAAATCATAATATTCACAATCCTAGAACTTTCTAAGACCTTGATGCCTTAAAACTGATCGAAGCACAGTCACAACAATATGGCTATTTCTAAAACAGAGGAAAATCGTATATATAATAGTGTGAATGAACCAGAATTTAAAGAAAGTATTCAAATTTTTATACTATCAAAAACCAAATGCTACTGCAACAAGAGGTATGATCTTTTATATGTATATGTGTATGTATGTGTACACACACACACAGACACACACACACACGCATAAAGCAAAGCCTGGAATTAGCATTTATGTATTACATGTAATTACTGTTATGTCTCCTGCTAGGTAAAAATAAAGCATGTGTGCAATCTGGTTTGTAATACTAGAATTGAAAAAACTCATTCACCTAAATAATTGGTGAAGTTACAACAGTAAGATATTCATTTTGCCCTTATCAAATATTAGTTTTGTACCTGCAAGCCTATGTCTCTTCTTTTAACAATGAAAATGGAATTTAAAATCTCATTAAGTAAAGAGACACTGAAGTCCAATTTTATCTTTCCTTTTTTGGAAGCTGATCCAGAGAGTAGCTATAAAAAACACACAGAAAATGCACGCGCGTGCACGTGCATGTGTGTGTGGGTGTGTGTAGAGGAACTACAGAAATAATGCCAAGAAAAAGTACCTAAGTTTCTTTGAGAAGGAAAGCACATATAATAGTTGCCTTTTTATATTATCAAAAAATCATAAAGATAATGTAGGGTGCTGGCTTAGTAAATATAATCTTGTGCTATGACATATATTAGTCTAAACTGCAACTTTTACTTTGCAAAATCAAATTTATTTATATTTAGAATCAAATCAACTAATCAGCTGGAAAACACATTAACCATCATATATTTTAGTTATCTACTTTAAAGACCTCCAAACAGAACAACAGTTCTGGAGCACGTGGGTGGCTCAGTGGGTTAAAGCCTCTGTATTTGGCTCAGGTCATAATCCCAGAGTCCTGGGATGAAGCCCAGAATCATCATCGGGCTCTCTGCTCAGCAGGGAGCCTGCTCCCCCCACCCTGCCGCCTCTCTGCCTACATGTGATCTCTGTCTGTCAAATAAATAAATAAAATCTTTAAAAAAAAAAGTTTAATTTATGCTGGTATTAGAAACTAGTTATATCATTTAAACTCTGATTCCATCATTCCCAGCAAAGCCTTACTATCTTACAAAATATAAATTATGTTTTCATATTTGTTTCATATTTGTGAGGCATATGGTACAATATAGTGATTATGAGTATGAATTCTACTACCAGATTGGTTAGGTCTAAATCTTGACTTTACACACTGTGTAACAGCTCTGTCTATGGTTACCCTGACCACCTATTGGACCTCTCCATGTCTCTACTCACTATCTGAAATATAGAGATAACAGCATTCATCTCACTGGATCGCTGTACTGTACACCTGAAACTAACATACCCCTGTATGTTAACTAACTGGACTTAAAATAAAAACTTTAAAGAAAGAAATGTCTCTTCACCATAAAAAAAAAAGCATCCAACTATACCTTTAAAAATCAATACTGACTGGACAGCAATTGATTTTAAAAGTGGTAAATGTTCAACAAAGAAAGTTGTAAGATAAAGAAACATATAAAATCGTAAACAATTACCTATTAACCTACCACCTAAGAATAATAACTCTGAACATATTCAAGTATCTCCCTCCAGGCTTTTAAAAATATATATACATCTTTTACAAAATGCATGCTGCCTGTTAGGCATATGATAATGTGTATTATTTGTATTCTACATCTTAAAAAAATATTTATTTTTTTGAGAGAGAGAGTGAGAGCACTTGGTGGGGAGGTACAGGAGGGAGAGAGAAACTTAAGCAGATTCTGAGCTGAGTGTGACACCTGAACCAAGGCTGTATCTTAATGACCCTGAGATCATGACCTGAACAGAAACCAAGAGTCAGATGCTTAAGCAACTGTGACACCTAGGCACCTCTGTATTTTACATTTTTAACATAGTATTGTGAGCATCTCCACATTTCAAAAATAAGATTTTCAATGGCTATATATTAAATTGTATGACTTAATTAAAATTCAGTTTATTATTTCCTTACTGTTGGACCTTTCAGTTGTTTGCAATCTGAGAATGTTATAAAGGCCTTGCATCTCAAATTAGTGTTTTTCTATGGGATATATAAAACACATAGAAATAATAAAGAATAATATAATAAACACATATATCCCAGTTTCTACCACTTGGCTTTAACAAATTCTAATAACAGGTATACTTGCAGAAAAGACCAGTAATTTTAGCAAGCAGGGAGGAACACTCTTGTGTGTCAAAGGAGAAGGATTGGTTGAAAATCTTTAAAAAAAAAAGATCTCTCAGATCCCCTATTTTCTACTAAAAGCCAGGATCTAACTCCTCCCCAAATGTGTAAGAGTTATGGATAGGTCACATCTGATAAACTGGAAGTAGAAAACGGCAGAGGGCAGGGGTGAAACATCATATTGGAGACAGGGTAACTTTGCAAATCTTCGTACAGAAGAGTAAGATACCCCCAGAACCCCAACACGTGCACATAGTTGGTTCCCACTGCTAGGCTCTAACAAGGCCAGAAGACATTCTTAAGCAGAACAGGCTGGAGATCAGGAGATTAAAGGAATCCTCCTTGGAGAAATTGACAAAATTTAGGGAAAAGGCCTTTAGAGAGATACCACTAGCTAAATTTATAGTAAATCTTTCAGATCACAAGTTATGTGCCTAAATACACAGTACTTTCCAACTAGCCTTCTAGTCTCTTACTCTTCAATATTAAAAGACAGCCAAGAATTATCAGATATTTGAAATAAGCATCTAATATGGAATTCAAAGACCAAGACAAATGAGCAGGAAACAATGCCACGAACAGATAAAAACTTCAAAAAGAATAAAAAGTAGTATCTATTATATGAGATGGTGTGTAAGAAACACTTCAGTAAAAGGAAACAATAAGAAAAAAACCTGAGTTTGTAGAAATTGAAAATGTACTAGGAGATTAAAAAAAATGATCTAGAAGTTCTAGAAGATCAAGTTGGTCAATCTCTCAGAATAAAGGTACAATAACAATAATAATGAGAGCAATGTTAAAAAAAATGATAGCTAACATTTTAAAGCAATTTCCAACTCCCAGGCACTATTCTACCTACTTTATACAACTAACATATTTAATCCTTAAACAATCTTAAGTAAGTAAGCACTATTAATAAAACAATTTTATACATGAAGACATTGGAGCATAAAGGTTAAACTGTTGAAGATCACAAAGTAACTCAATGGCAGAACAAGGATTTGTAATGCACAATCTTATTTTATCACTGTCTCTCTCTTTTTTAAAATATTTATTTACTTTAGAGAGAGAGGGAGTGAGTGTGGGGGAAGGGACAAAGGAAGAGGGAGAGAGAACCCTCCAGTAGACTCCCCACTGAGCACGGAGCCCAACACAGGGCTTTACCCCAGGGCACAGAGATTATGACCTAAGCAGAAATCAAGAGTCTCGGCCGCTTAACCGACTGAGCCACCCAGGCACCCCATCACTCAGTTTCTTAACCATTATGCTATATGACCTCTTAAAAAGATAGAAAATGAGAGAGAAAAGAAAATATTTAGAGAATTAGTCCAGGAGGTTGACACCACAAAAGGATTTTAGAGAAACAGAGATAATAGAGGAAAATATGAAAGAAATAATCTAAGAGAAATTTCCAGAAATAAAAAATGGGAGATACAGATTTAAAATCCTGATTATTCAAACTATGAATGAAAACAGACATACACTAAAGCATAGAATTCTGACACTTCAGAATAAGAGGGAAAAAGGAAAACAACTGAAAAGCTTCCAGGATCTGGACTTTTCAGAAGCAAAGTTATTTTTCAGTCTACAATTCTACAGTTGACTGAAGAAATGTTAAATTTGAGAGTGAAATTAAGACAAATTCAGATGTGCAATGTTTAAAGTCTCTACCACCTCACACCTCTATCTCCTCACTCTCAAGTCACTAGAGGATGTACTCCACCACCAGCAAAGTCAGAGCAGTTGTTAGGATGGTGAAGGAGAGTGCCAGAGTTATAACTGTCTACAGAACAAGCAGTCCAGTTGGAGGAGAAGGACGGAGCAGTCTGGGAAGGGGATGCTTAAACACATTAAGAGTCATCTACAAGTCAGGAAGAGTCCTCCACAGGAACTAAATTGGCCAGCACCTTGATCCTGGACTTCCCAGACTCCAGAACTATAAGAAGATAAATTTCAATAGTTTAAGCCAGTCTAAAGTATTCTTGTTCTGTTATGGTAGCTTAAGATTACTTAAACAGATTTTGGCACAAAAATGTGGTTCTGTTGTAACAAGTACCTAAAGATGTTGAAGTGACTTTGAAATTGGGTAATGGATAGAGGCTGAAAGAGTTCTGAGATGCAGGCTAGAATATGGATGTTAAGGGAGATTCTAGTAAGTCTCCAATGGAAATAAGAAACATATAACTAGAAACTAGAGGACAGGCACTCCTTGTTACAAAGTAGCAAAGAATTTGGCTGAACTGTGTTCTAGCATTCTGTGGAAGATACAACTTGTGAGCAATAAAACTGAGTTATTTAGCTGAGATTTCTTTTTTTTTAGAATTTATATTCAATTAGCCGACATACCGTATACATCATTAGTTTCAGATGTAGTGTTCAATAATTCATCAGTTGTGTGTAACACCCAGTGCTCATCACATCACATGCCCTCCTTAATGCCCATCACCCAATTACCCCCTCCCCTCACCCTTCTCCCCTCCAGCAACCTTCAGTTTGTTTCCTATAGTTTAGGGTCTCTTACGGTTTTTCTCCCTCTCTGATGACTTCCTATTCAGGCTTATAGTAAAATGCAAAAGGAGATGAAGTAAACAAGGAATTATTAAGCAAAAAGAACCAGAACTTGAAAATTCAGAAAATTCCCAGCCCATATATTATAAAAAATGAAAAAGCTGGTTCTGAAGAGAACACTAAAGGTATGGCTGAACAACCATTTGATAAAGAGATCCTGGGTATGACTCATGGACTTACCCAGTCATCTCAGCCTAAGCCAGGAATAGAGCTATTCTACCAGCAGAAACACTGCCAGTGTGAACTACAGACAAAGCAGGATGGAATTAAGGAAGGTAGTTAGACTTCTTGGATTTTATAGGCTTGTCCATTGAACAATTTGGCTTCAAGCCTGAGCTATCCTGCAAAAAAGAAGGGAAGAAAAGATCCCAAAGGTGATTAAGCGATGATCATCCTGCCGCTCCTACCACAGGCTCAGAGCCGTCAGCCTGTGGTGGGGAATGGTTGCCTCAATCTTGGTTTCAAAGGGTGAGACTGCAGCCCAACCAAGTCATGTGGGTGGTGTCCTGTCCAGCTGAAGGTGTATGATGCTGTTACCCCAATGGGCCTAGAAGGTACAGCATGCAACCAAAGAACTGTATTCATGAGCCTTAAGACCTAATGGAATTTACCTGGTTAAATTTTGGGCTTGCTTAGAATCTATCACTCCTTCCTTCTCTCTGATTTCTCCCTTTTGGAATGAGAATGTCTATCTTATGCCTGTTTTATATTGTACTTAAAAGCCCATAATTTGTCTGGTTTGGCAGGTTCACAGGTTAAACAACTAGAGTAGAATTTTGCCTCAGAATGAACCATGTGTCAAGTCTTATCCATATCTGATTTAGATGACAGAATAGACTTTAGACTTATAGTTGATGATGGAATGAGCTAAGACTTTGGGGCTATTAGGCTGGAAGGATGTGAATTTGAGGGAGGACAAAAACATTCAGTTGCATAACATAGTTACTGGCACACCTCTATTTTCAATTATTCCCCCAATTTCTGGGCCCAGAGATTTGCCTGCTTTCTTGATATTCTATTTGAATGTTTGACTGCATGTCAAACTCAAAGTATACTCAATCAGGCTATCATCTTTCATTCTTTTCTCCCTTTCTCTCAGCTCCTCCACCCTTACTTTAACACAATTATTTTCTCATTCATTCCAGACCCGCTAATTCATTTCTTGGCTTCTGGCTGAATGTATCCATAGAACTCTCAGTTAACTCTTCTTAGCTCACAAAGAAGATATAACTTTATATATATTTATAACAAAGATATAACTTTGAACTTTATTTCATATTATTGTCTTACAAAGTGAACAATGTATGCTTATTCAGGAAGTCCTAAGATTTCTGCCTCCAAGCCTTCTGTTTCCTTTGCTTAAAATGGTGACTTGTATATTTGGATATCCAATAAAATTTATTTGATAGAAATGAAAGTATAATTTATCTTAGCAGTGGCTACACACTAACTCATTAAAAACAAAATTTTCTTTAAAATAACATAAAATGAACAAAAGGAAATAAGTTCATAACAATATAGTGAGGAGACAGTATGAGCAAACCATACACCAATGAATTTGATGATAGCAACAGAAACTATCAAAAACAAAGGACAGGGGGACATCTGGGTGGCTCAGTCAGTTAAGTGGCTGCCTTCTGCTCAGGTCATGATCCCAGGGACCTGGGATCAAGTCCTGCATCAGGCTCCCTGTTCAGTGGGGAGTCTGCTTCTCCCTCTGCCTGCCCTTCCTCCTCCACCTCCCCCTGCTCATGCACACTCTATGTCAAATAAATAAACCTTAGAAAAAAAAAAAAAAAGGGACAGAGGGAAAAAATAACTGGAGAAGAAAAAGAATAATTCTAGCCAACTTTTTCATGTAAACTAGCAAGCTGAATTTAAAATTTATTTGGAAATGCAAAAGCTATATTATAGACATAACAACTATGCAAAGGAAGAAAGCGGGAAGACTTAAAAATACCTGATTTTAAGACATTATAAAAACAGAACGATGAAGTTCGTATAAGATAGATACATGGGTCAATGAACAGAAACAAAAGTTGAAAAGAGACCCACACGGGCGCCTGGGTGGCTCAGTGGGTTAAGCCGCTGCCTTCGGCTCAGGTCATGATCCCAGGGTCCTGGGATCGAGTCCCGCATCGGGCTCTCTGCTCAGCAGGAAGCCTGCTTCCCTCTCTCTCTCTCTGCCTGGCTCTCCATCTACTTGTGATTTCTCTGTGTCAAATAAATAAATAAAATCTTTAAAAAAAAAAAAAAGAAAAAAAAGAAAAGAGACCCACATATTTATCTGATTTTCTACATAAATGCCAAGGCAATTCAATAGGGAAAGAATGGTAACAAATTCTCAGAAAACAATGAAGGAGAAAACTTCAGTGATTTGGGGTTATCCTAGGAGTCAGAAAACTGGCTGGTGGGCCTGTTTTTGTATATAAAGTTTTATTAGAATTTGCTTAAGAATTGTTTATGGCTGCTTGATAGCAGAATCAAGTAATTATGACAGAAACCATACAGTCTCTACAAAGCCAAAAATATTTGCTATCTAGCCCTTTAAGAAAAGAAAGCAAATATTTCTTAAATAGGACAAAAATATAGCGTGAAATATAAAATAAAAAATTGAGGCACTGGAGTTAATAAAAGTAAAAAAATTAATGCTTTCAAAAGATACTGCTAAGAAAGAGGCAAGCCATAGGTTGGGAAAAAAATATTTGCCAAACAAATATTTGATATAGGACTTGTATCCAGAATATAAAAAGAACACTTATAAATCAATGATAAAAATACAATCAAATAAAAAATGGATAAGAATTGAATAGACACTTCATCCAAAGATACATGGGTGGCAAACAAACACATGAAAAGGTGCTCAACACCATTAGTGATTAGTAAAATGCAAATTAAAAGCACAATGAGATATCACTGTACATACACTAGAATTGTTAAAATAAAATTTAAAACACGACAACACCAAATGTTAAAAAGGAAAGCGGCAATTGGAAATCTTATGCACTCCTGGTAGGAATGCAAAATTGCAAAGCAACTTTAGAAAAGTTTGGAAATTTCCTTAAAAATTAAATAATTTACTTTCAATATGACTCAGCAATTCATCTCCTGAGTATTTACCTAAAAGAAATAACAACATATGCTCATACAGAGGTGTGTAGATAGCAACTTCATTTAATAGTCAAAAAGTAGAAACCAATCAAAGTCCATCAATGAATGAATGGCTAATAAAAGCAGTAAAAGGAATCAATTCTATTGACACACACAGATACATGGTTAATCTGAAAAGCATTATGTTAAGTGAAAGAAGCCAGATACAAAATACTATATACCACATGATCCCAAATATATGAAATTCTAGGAAAGGCAAATTATAGAGATGGTAAACTGACTGGGGCCAAATGGTAGAAGGGGCCAGGTAGGAAGAGGAGATTAACTGCAAAGAGGCACATTTCTGAGGGGATGGAAAGGTTCTATGTTATGATTGTGGTGGTTACACAACTGTATACATTTATTATGACTTAATCAAATTGTATATAAAATTGGTAAATTTTATTATATATAAACTATACGCCAAGAAAGCTAATGAAAAAAATCATAAGCACAAAACAAAGAGAGCTGATTACATATACATGTATGTATGTATTTTTTGTTTGGAAAAATTCACATCAAATCCCAAAAAGCAGTTAACCTACTGAAGGTGGGAGATGGGGTTAAATGGAATTTGGGGCATGTGAGCTGAACTTTATTTATGATATAACCTGTAGAAAAGAGAATGTATACTAATTGTGAATTACTTACATGATCAAAATTTAATTTAAAAAATCAGAGTTTTAAACATTTATGGAGCAGATGACATCATATTTCAAACTGGAAAGATGTATGACGAATTAAACCAGTTTAATGGAAAAAAGACCCATTAAAAGGATTGTCATGCCCTTTCATAATTTGAGGGATAAAGGTAAAAGCCTGAAAGCTTTAAAAGAGAGGAAAATATACTACTCACTAATGAAAAAGAAATAGATTAGCACCAGATACCTTAGCAATCCTGGATTTTAGAAGACAATAGAACAATGTCTTCAAAGTATGAGGCAAATTGTTACTGAAATTTCCACTGAGCGGATGCCTGGGTGGCTCAGTTGGTTAAGCATCTGCTTGAATTTTGTTTTTTTTAAAAGACTTTATTTAATTATTTGACAGAGACCCAGTGAGAGAGAGAACATAAGCAGGGGGAGTAGAAGAGGAAGAAGCAGGCTTCCTGCTGAGCAGGGAGCCCCATGCAGGCCCAATCCCAGGACCCTGGGATCATGACTTGAGCCAAAGGCAGATATTAATGACTGAGCACTGAGCCATCCAGGTGCCCCAAGCATCTGCTTTATACTCAGGTCATGAGCTCAGGGTCCTGGGATACAGCCCCCATCACACTGGGCTCTCTGCTCAGTGGGGAGTCTGTTTATCCCTCTCCTTCTCTCCCTCCCCCCGCCGCGACAAGTGCATGCTCTCTTTTTGTCTCAAATAAATAAATAAAATCTTAAAAAAAAAAAAAAAGAAATTTCCATTGATGAAAATTATCTATTAAGCGTAAACACAAAATACAGTCATTTTTAAAAAAGCATATAATATTTCAAAAGCTTACCTACCACAAACTTTTCTTTTTAAAAGTATTTGAATTGTGGGGTGCCTGGGTGGCTCAGTGGGTTAAGCCTCTGTCTTGCACTCAGGCCATGATCTCAGGGTCCTGGGATCAAGCCCCACATCGGGCTCTCTGCTCAGCGGGGAGCCTGCTTCCCCCCTCTCTCTCTGCCTGCTGCTCTTCCTACTTGTGATCTCTCTCTCTGTCAAATAAATAAAATATTAAAAAAAAAAAGTATTTGAATTCTATTTCCCTGATGCCAAGTGATGTGGAGCACTTTTTCATGTGTCTATTGGCCATCTGGATGTCTTCTTTGCAGAAATGTCTGTTCATGTCTTCTGCCTGCCCATTTCTTGATTGGATTATTTGTTCTTTGGGTGTTAAGTCTGATAAGTTATTTATAGATTTTAGATATAGATTTTGTAGCCCTTTATCTGATATGTCATTTGCGACTATCTTCTCTCATTTTGTCAGTTGTCTTTGGTTTTGTTGACTGTTTTCTTTGCTGTGCAAAAGCTTTTGATCTTGATGAAGTTCTAATAGTTCATTTTTGCCCTTGCTTCCCTTGCCTCTGGTGATATTTCTAGGAAGAATTTGCTGTGGCTGAGGTCAAAGAGGTTGCTGCCTATGTTCTCCTCAAGGATTTTGATGGATTCCTGTCTCACATTGAGGTCTTTCATCCATTTGGAGTCTATTTTTGTGTGTGGTGTAAGGAAATGGTCCAGTTTCATTCTGCATGTGGCTGTCCAGTTATCCCAACACCATTTGTTAAAGAGACTGTCTTATTTCCATTGGACATTCTTTCCTATTTTGTCAAAGATTAGTTTATCATAAAGTTGAGGGTCTGTTTCTGGGCTCTCTATTCTGTTCCATTGATCTACATGCCTGTTTTTGTGCCAGTACCATACTGTCTTGATGATGACAGCTTTGTAATAGAGCTTGAAGTTTGGAATTGTGATGCTGCCAACTTTGGCTTTCTTTTTGAACACTTCTCTGGCTATTTGGGGTCTTATCTGGTTCCATATAAATTTTAGGATTATTTGTTCCATTTCTTTGAAAAAAAAAAAGATGGTATTTTGATAGGGATTGCATTAAATGTGTAGATTGCTTTAGGTAGCACAGAAATTTTCACAGTATTTGTTCTTAAAATCCATGAGCATAAGTCAATCAGAGAAAAACAATTATCACGTGATCTCTCTGTATGAGGAATTTGAAAGGCAGGGTGGGAGGTTGTGGGGGGTAGGGAAGGGAAAAATGAAACAAAATGGTATCAGGAGGGAGACAAACCATAAGAGACTCTTAATCTCACAAAACAAACTGAGGGTTGCTCGGGGTGGGGGGTGTAAGGATAGGGTGGCTGGGTTATGGACATTGGGGAGAGTATGTGCTATGGTGAGTGCTGTGAAATGTGTAAGCCTGATGATTCACCAACCTGTACCCCTAGGGCAAACAATACATTGTATGTTAATAAAAATGATTAAAAAAAAAAAAGAGTATTTGAAGATGTAATTGAGCCATTAAAAAAGGAAGCCAAAAAGGAGGTAGAAATCATAAAAAACAATAAACTGGTAACGCCTTAATAATAAAATGAAGACCTATATATTTTCTTTCAACCAGAAAATAAAAAGGTAATTTTATTTTACATATCTGTGAGAATGGCTGTCATCAAAATACAAGAGATTTGGGACCTGGGTGGCTCAGTTGGCTAAGCATCTGCTTTCAGCTCAGGTCATGATTCCAGGGTCCTGGTAGAGAGAGCCCCACATTGGGATCCATACTCATTAGAGAGCCCGCTTTTCCCTCTCCCCCGCCTGCTGTTCCCCCTGCTTGTTCTTTCTCTCTCTATCAAATCAGTAAATAAAATATTTTTAAAAATACAAGGGCTAAAAGTTGGTGAGGATGTGGAGAAAAGGGGACCACTGTGCACTGCTGGTGGAAATGTAAATTGGTATAGCTACTATGAAAGATACGGAGGTTCTTCAAAATGTTAAAAAGGAACTACCATATGATTTAGCAATTTCACTTCTGAAAGTATGTATCTGAAAGAAATAATGTTACTATCTTTGAAGACAGATTTGCACCCCCACGGTCCTGCAGCCTTCTTTACAACACCCAACACATGGAAACAACCTAAGTGTCCACTGACAGAAGACTAATGAAAATGTGGTATATATGCACAATAGAATAGTATGTGACAATAAAAAAGAAGGAAAATCTTGCCATTGGTGACAACATGAGTAAATCTTGTAAGTATTATGCTACGCAAAATTAGTCAGATAGAGAAAGGCAAATAATGTATGATCTCACTTATATGAGGAATCTAAGAAACCGAACTCCTAGAAACAGAGAACAGATTGGTGGTTGCCAGAGGTGAGGGTGGAATAAATAGTTCACTGTGGCCAAAAGGTACAAACTTCCAATTGTAAGATAAGTAAGTCATGGGGATGGAATGTGCAGCATGGGGACTAGAGTTAACAATACTGTGTTGCTGGGGCACCCTACTGACACAGTGAAAACACACTCTCCCTTAATCAAGGAGTTGTGAATTTGAACCACATGTTGTTGTAGAGATTACATACATAAATAAAACTTAAAAAATATAGTGTATTGTATATTTGAAAGTTGCTAAGGAATAGATCTTAAAATTCTCATCCTAAGGAAAAAAAGCTTGTAATAAGTGAGGTGATAGATGTTAGCTAAACTTATCATAGTGATCATTCTGTAGTACATACATATTATCAAATCATTATTTTGTATACACATTAAACCAATAAACAATGTTACATGTCAATTCTGTCTTAATAAAACTGGGGGAAAAAAGAAATGCTGGTACTGGTAAAAGAATAAAAAGCATAACAAGAACATGAAAAGCTAAACATGAAGAAAAGGAAGGAACTAAAAATGTGACATGAAACTAAGGAAACTGAGGGAATGTAAGAAATGATTCCTGTCCTCTTCTAGAAGTTCAGTTTAGTGACATAAGATGTCATTTCATTTCCAAGAAGTCCATTATATGATCTGATTCAGTAAAATATTTATCTAATTTGATAATTTAAATGATGTGTTTCAACTTATAAAATAAACTTACAGAGTATTGAAGATTCAATTATAGTTATAGAATTTGAGTTGTAATAATTGGTAATGTGCAAGTAAGTTAGAGATAACAGGTTGAAGGCAGAAGAGATAGCAAAACATAGTTGTGATGTTTATCTTATATACTGAATTAATAGTACAACATAAAATGAATCAAAAAATAAAAGGCAAAGAGTATAATTTACAATTATTATAGTAACCACTGGAGTAAATAAAAATAATTAAATACAATCAATGTTGGGGACTTTTCATGGAAGAAGACTGGAACTATAGATTGTAGACAGTATACATGGGGAGAAGTTCACTTTTCACTTAAATTCCTTTATTATTACTTAAAGTTTTTGCTATGATCTGCATTATTTTTGTACTTTTTGTAACAAAGTATATCTCTGAAAATTTAAAATTCAAATGTGTGATAAAAGTATTCAATCCCAGATGCAGTGAAAGAGGTCGTGAGAGAAAAATGTATTTTTTAAATTACAAACAACTATCTTAATCAATTTTAATATTACCTAAATAGGACTGATAGATTCTGAAAGGTAAATTCCAAAGGTAAATATCCTTAATTTTCTTGCAGTATAGTAAGGTTATTTACTTTTTAAAAGGCAAAAGTACTTCCTTAGAAGAACCTCATTATTGGATTATTTCCCCTTATTTTATTGTTAGTACTCCAAAAAGATTAGAAAAAATTTCAAACTCTAGAAAAATATATACAATGTCCAGTTCCTGATTGCTCAACTTTAATATCTCCTAACTACAGCAGAATTTTTTCCTTAAACTTATTTCTCCTCTTGGTAGCATATTTCCCAAATGAGCAAGATAACACTTGTATATGCTCAGTGAAATATATGTTAAGAAATACAATTTAAGAAGCGTATGTTAAGTTCCAGCTTCACTGGAACACAGACATATTCCCAAGAACACATCAACACATTAAAAATGGGGATTCTTATTTTTTAAATATTTTATTTATTTGACAGAGAGAGAGTGAAAGAGGGAAGACAAGCAGAGGGCATAAACAAGAGAGAAGCAGGCTTCCCACTGAGCAGGGAGCCTGATGATGGGGCTCGATCCCAGGACTCTGGGATCATGACCTGAGCTGAAGGCAGACACTTAACGACTGAGCCACCCAGGTGCTCCATAAATGGGGATTATTTTTAAACTGGTAGCATTATGGTAAACAAGGACAATTAAGATTTGTGATAACTGAGTTTCTGGAAAGTGTGTAATTCAAACACACCAAAACCCAGGTTCAAAATTGAGATATATATTTAACTGTATTTCACTGATTCTCTCTCTTTTTTTTTTTTCCAGGTTATTATTACTGAAATTGGGATGTGTTTTACAGGTGATATTATATCAAGCAGATAAAAGTTATCATGTCTGCATATGTAAGAAATTGGTTGTTACTCTTGGTGTGTAAGTGGGCAAATGTAATTCTTTTATATCTTGGCCAAGAATCTATATATGGCTCAATTAAGGAAGAATATGAATTCTGGTCCGGAAAAATTCCACTGATACTTTTTGGCAAAATAAAGATAGCCATCTGCAACAATAATTGCACAATGCATGTCATTGTTTTATTTTTTATTTCTAGGAATTATTTATTTATTTGAGAGAGAGAGGGAGGGAGAGGTCACGTGTGAGGGAGTGTGGAGTTTGAAGCGTGGGTAGGGAAATGGAGAGAATCTCAAGCAGACCCTGCTAAGCCTAGAGTCTGAGTTGGGGCTTGAGCTCCTAACCCTGAGATGATGAATGGAGCTGAAATCAAGAGTTGGATGCTTTCCTGACTGAGCCACCCAGCTGTCCTTGTATGTCATTGTTTTAGAATAACATCTGGGTGCAAGAGTGGATCATCTATTAAGAAATGTCACATCATCAGTGTTCTTGATGACACAGAGAATGGTATCACGTAAACATGAATCATGAAAAACCAGGTATGGTCAATGACTATAAAACAGAAAGGAGTTCATTAGAGTAGCAATATGAATGTGAATGAAGTTTTAGAAGTTACACATTTAGTTCCTTTTTTATGTACAAGTGTGATATGTTCTTAAAAAATACAAATGCCTAAGAAAACTTACAAATAATTAAATAAAAATCCTAAGTTAAAAGACAACATTCTGTTTTAGTTTATTTGGCAGTGTTTTTTCAGTGATACATAAAACAGTGTTGCATCTTGTGGTCAGTGGCATCTTAGATTTGATAAAATATGGTATTTCTTTAGAAAATGGACCAAAATTCCTTTAGTATCTGTTTTTAAGCATTCCATCAATATATAAAGAATTTTTAACACAACATGGTATGATAAATGTTATGCTAGTAATTTACCTAGACAGACCTATGTGAACACTTGGTCAATTTCATTTGTATCTTTCTTTTAGCCAGAAAACTGAAAAAAAATAGCAGAAAATTAAAAACTGACCAATGCAAATTAAGAGTCAGTGGTTTTTAAGTATTGTGAATTCAAGAACTAAAACCTGGGGCACCTGGGTGCCTCAGGTGGTTAAGTGTCTGTCTTCAGATCAGGTCATGATTTCAGAGTCCTGGGATGGAGCCCCTTTCAGGTCTGTCTCCCTGCTCTATGGGGAATCTGCTTCGTCCTCTCCCTCTTTGCCCCTCCCTCCACCTTGTGTGCTCTCTCTCTCTCTCTAATAAACAACCTTAATTAAAAGAAAAAAAAAAAAAGAACTCAATCCAAAGGCAATAGTGTTAGATAGTCCTATATAATTCTCTGACAAAAAAATCCATTATATGAAAATTGTCTTAATGATTTCAATACTGCTATCCAGAATTCAAGTGAAAATGAATTATTTAAAGATATGCCAAAACTGATATTTTTTGGGAAAAAGGAATATTCTGATTTTTTTTTTTTTTAAATAAGCTCCACGCCCAAAGTGAGGCTTGAACTCATGACCCAAGATCAAGAGTAGCATGCTCTTCTCACTGAGCCAGCTGGGCATCCTAAATATTCTGACACTTTTGTCTTTCAATGTTCAGAAACGTATTCTGTTAAGAATTTATATTCAGTATGTTGTTATATTTGTAAGGCCTATATTTTTTGAAATGGGTAATCACCTAACCTGCTCATTGTGACTCCTTGACCCTATCAGAGATGATGACTACTATAATCTATATTTTTGTTACAATGTCTGTATCTAATCAAACAAAAAATTTAATTAATGTTTGAATTAAATCTGTCTTACAAGAGAATGCTAGTAATAAGCTTTTAAATATTCAATGATTACAGCTGTAACAGATCACAGATCAAGGTCCTTCCTTGTATTTTTGAAAATCCCAGTCTTTGATTTCTTACTTGTGTTGGTGAGTGCACCAACAGAACACATTTCATGATTGTTATACCCTTGTTTCCTTAAAGAAAAAATACCAGGTTTTTGGTTCTTTGATGCAGTATGGTGCCTACAGTACCCATAGATTGGGTAGGAAGGATTAGGAATAAGTAAAAATAAAAAGCAGGCTTCATAAGGTCTATACAGAAGATATAGTGTAAAGTATAAAATTTCTCTCTCTTAATCAGATGAATCACTTCAGAAAATTAACATGAAAAAGAAACTGGCACTACCTTTGGACAAAACTGCTTATTCTACTTAAAAAAAAAAACCTATATGAAACCAAATTATTATAAACTTCCAATACCAAAATATAGTCCAGTAATTAGGTGTATTTTTTTTTTTTACCAGAAACATTTATCCTTATCCTAAGATGCTGTAAATATATTTCTTCCCTTTTCAATTCATGCCATTCTGTGCTTACTGCTATATTATTTTGTGGTCTTTGTTTTGGCAGATACACAAGCAAAATCTGATTCCAACAGTTTGACCCTTCTCACTTCTTATGTTCTCTAGGGCATAATAAAACCCAAGATACAATCCCTCAGCAGTTAATGAAGCTTAACCTCCCACCCTCTTAATTACCAATGCATTACACCAACTATGGGCATCATACTCCTCTCTAAGCTATTTTACAATTCAGCAGAAGTACTACTGAGCTATTATGTAGCAACATAATCCATGCAGCATGAGAAATCCTTCTTAAAAGTAAAATCTTTTGATCCTTGCAGGTTTTGGTAACTGTATAATTAATACTACTTAAGCATTATCCATGTATCAGTAAGTATATTATATTGTATCAGTAAGTATATTACTTTGTTGATTTGGGGGGAGTTGGGGAACATTTATTTTCTGAAAGTTAGAAAGAGAAACAAATTCAAAGATATTATTGACTGATTATCATAATTTGAATACAAAAGAACGCCAAATAACTAGCTTGAGTATCCATCTATTAAAGATATGGTCTTCATATTACCTCCATTTAAATATTTAAAAATATTAAGTAATATTACTTTGGACAAAACAAAGTAATATTAATATTACTTTGTTAAAAGCATTCAGAAATGTAGATTGCAATGGAGTAAGTCAGAGGGTCTGTGGGTATACAGCTGCTGTTACATAAAAAATGTTTTTAAATTTAATGGACTTTAAGGTTAATAATTAGAGAATGAATTTATATCCATCCATATTTCACACTAAATTCAGTACAAGGGACATCTTGGTAGAAATTTTTAATATATTTTTTCTCTTGAATGTAAAGGGGCAAAATTAATAATATTATAAGAAATGATGAGAAATACTTTCACATTGGCATACAATTATTATTTTAATTAAACTTCCAAAATTGAGCTACTGACAAAAATGATGCTTTTCTTTTGGCAACTACAACAATTACATGCATTACAAAACAGAAAATGAAACCACTAGGATAAGAGCAGTGTTCTCAATGCTGTCCATAGATCCTTATCACATTTCTCATTAAGATATAAACTGAAAATGTAGTGACAAGACTGAAAGAAAGATCTCTCAATTTTCTTGACTAAGATGGGGGAAGGAGAAGGATAACATGAAGAACAGGTGTGTATATCTTTATATCTACATCCCCAGTTAAAGAAAGAACAATATCTTGTGAAATGTTTTATTTTTAATTTTAAAAAAAAGATTTCATTTACTTATTTTAGAAGGAGACAGAGAGAGAGCACAAGCAGGGGTAGAGCAGAGGGAGAGGGAGGGCAGATCTCAAGCAGATCCTGTGCTGAGCACGGAGCCTGATGCTTGATCCCAGGACCCTGAGATCATGATCGGAGCAGAAAATCAAGAGCTGGACACTTAACAGACTAAGCCACCAGGGCATCCCCATGAAATGTTTTAAAAAGTAGACTGAATTCTCCACTTAATCATTGGTTTTAGCAGGTTTACATAATAAGACCACGTGCAATAATTCCCTTAGTAAATGTTTACTGTATAAGGATGCCTATTAACCTGTCCTCTTAATAAAAAGATATACGAAAATCCTTACTGAGCAAATAGGTTATGAAATAATTACTTGAGTTATAGAAGGATTCTGATATTGGCAAAGGATTTCAACATAATTCCTTTAAGTGCTAAGTGCCCCAACTGAATATAAATTAAGATAATTTCTAAAAACCTGATATAACCAAAACATCTCTAAACAGAGTTATTACAAAAGTTAAGATAGTGACAGTGATCTTAACATAATTATTTATTAAATTGAGGTTTGAGAACATAAGATTTTTTTAAGCTTTAATTCAATTTATTTATTTGAAAGAGAGAGAGCATGAGCAGGGAGAGGGGGAAAGGGGAAGGGAGAGAGAGAAAGAGAGAATCTCTTGAGCAGACTCCAACTGAATGCAGAACCTGACATGGGGCCAGAGTGGTCACAGAATTTTTACAAGGTTGGAAAAGAAGTATTCTAAAGTTTTGGTATATCTATTGTCAAAGATATCTCAATTAGTAGTAATCAGGCATTATGTTTACTTAAGAGGTCCAGATCAGTTATATTTCCTAGCTCAGGAGCATACAAGTGACTGGTTTTATTTGTTTGATATCATATTCTTTTATTTTTCCAAAATCAACCCAGGTAATGGAAGATGTCACAAAAATCCTTAGCATATTTTGGTACAATAAATGAAACTAGATATCACTTTATTTTTATTAAACTTGAAAATTATTTTGTGATGTACATTTGGTGGTAAAAGAAAAAAACAATTCTCTTTCTGCTCCCTGAGTACTGAGAAGTAGAGGCAACCAGGTAAAGGCATAATATAGGTTTTTTAAAATTCTATAGTGTCTTGTTATAATCTGTTTTAAGAAACAGAAAGGTAAGAAGTTTCACTTCATAGCCTCAGATAGATCTTCCACTTCCAATTTAAGTCTTCAGTTTAATGCCATCAACCCTGTTTTTGAAATCTAGCAGACTTTTAGACACACCCACCCACCCACCCACACACACACAGTAGTAAAAACTATTTTACGAAACTGGTAAATGCATTTCAGATATCTCTGATTTCACTAATATAACATGGAAAGATGACTATGGTGAATTAAGGCCATTTTCTGCAACTACCCATCAGTTTCTGATGAATGAAACAAAATTGGAGGAAAGAAACACTGTCCCCTGAAACAATCACCCAAACACTAAATGGAAAGATAGCCTTGTCTTCTTTGGGGTTTTCACACAGTAAAGCTATCCTTTTTTTTTTTTTTAATTTTTTTTGAAAGATTTTATTTATTTGAGAGAGGGAGAGAGAGAGAGTGAGGGAGAGGATGAGATGGGAGAAGGTCAGAGGGAGAAGCAGATTCCCTGTTGTGCTGGGAGCCCGATGACGGACTTGATCCTGAGACTCTGGGATCTTGACCTGAGCCGAAGGCAGTCATCCAATCTACTGAGCCAGCCAAGTGCTCTTCTTAAAGAATTTTTTTTTAAAAGATTCTATTTATTTATTTGAGATAGGGAGGGTGAGAGAGCATGAGAGGGGAGAAGAAAGCTATCCTTTTGTATATAATCTTCAAAGACTATCTATTTAATCTATGATCCTTGATTGTGTCCACCTCTCTTCCTTCATGGGATCCTTTAATATTTCATTTAATGAGTCAATTTCATTAATTTGGGGAGCTGACTTAAGAAAGTATGTGTGTGTGTGTGTTTTAAGTTTTAATGTCTCTGGTTTTCAGAATTTGAAGTCACTTAATTCATCCAAAAGGATTGAATATCTTCTCTTCTGAATATGCTTCAGAAAAAGTATTCAGAGGACAAATGAATTCCATTTCTAATATTCCCAAGTCTGACATTGGTCGCTTCTTTTCAAAGAATGATAAGTGCTATATAACAATTCTAAGATTTTAACATTTGAGCATGACAATAACCATCAAGCATTTACAACCACTCTTTTTTTTTTTTTTTTAAATGTGTTCAAAGTAAAATTTTGGAAAGTAAATGTGAGGTCTGCAGTATTTTAAGATTTAGAAAGCAAAATTCTTAATTTTTCATTTTTTATTTGGAGTTCCAGAATGAGGTAGCCAGGGAATTATCTCTATCTTAATGTGAGAGAATAAGTGACTTGTGCAATGTCCTGCAGCTACTTGTGCAAGGTCCTGCAACATCACAGAAATTAAAATCCAAGCCCATATCCCAAATATACTTCATCTTCTGAGGACAAATATCCCATCACAGAGTATGGCATTTTTGCTACATGACTTAGGTTTACTTTTCTGCATGTAAAATTCCTTTCTTATGTTGGTGATGCACAAAAATCAACCCCAACTTTGTGTTTATTTTAATGTTATACCAGAAATGGTTCTTTCAAGCTCGTAACAGAGTGGTGGGTTTATTTCCCTTTCTACTTTTATCTTATCTTTCATTTTCTTGTTGGAAAATAAGGCACATGCCATCTTTTAAAAGCTGGCTACAAATGTAGGTCACTGGAAGCAGTGTATTGAGCCTTTGCATGATTTTTCTTAGTCTTTTTAGTTTGCCAAAGCAGCTCTAACTGTGGCTGCCAGGGGAGAACTCAGAATTTTAAATAAGCTCTCACAAGTAGCCAGGGGGAAAAAAGAGTGAAACCCTGGGGTCAAACAGCAAATTTCTGGCTCGACTAGACTTCGGAGTTGTAAGCACTGAAAAGCATATAGATAGCCTGATAATTTTCTGAACAAATAAAATGTTGACAAAGAAATGGAAGGAACATAACCTGACTATAGCTCTGCCTTTAAAGGGCTCTTCAAATATTTGTATTTAAACTATGAACAGAAGATACACAGTAAAATAAAGTTTTAATAAAAAATACATATTATGTAGGCTCAGAAAAGTAAAAATAAGTAAAAACGAGTGGGAAGATGTGTTATTTAGAAGGTACTGAGTATGCATAAAACTTGCAAAGTGGAATGGCAGAAGGACCAGAAAATAAATTTTTAAATTATTTATAACATATTACTTTTGTTTTGAATCATTAAAAAACTATAACTTTTATGATAAGTATAATTTTTGAAAAATGTTCAGTAGTATATGTGACCAAACAAGGGACATTTCATTAACTTCATTGTTGCAGCTTTCTCAATTTTTGGCAGAACAAGGAGAACAAAGTTGGATCTGAAATATTTTTGTATTCTACTCGCTCAGAAGGACCAGCCTATAATCTGATGCTATAAAATACTAAGAGCAAACAAACTAACCCCACTCATTGGATTCAGACTTCTAATTCTTGTTCATGATCAATTAGTAAAAGATGGATGGCAAATACAGACTCAATCTTGACACCAAACTGACCCAAGGAAAGGAAAGGAAAGCTTTCTAATAATTCAAGCCGCATACTATTTAGCAAATACTACTTCATCTAATTCTAAATCACCTGATGTATCTTCTCTCAGTTATAACCAAAAAACAAAACAAAACAAAACAAAAACCCACCAAAAAACCCAAATAAAGCAAAAGATACAAGATAGAATAAATAAGATCTTATTAAATGAGTTCATTATTTGGGTAACACACTGATATTTTGGGATACATAAAAAATGCTTCCAAATTATTAGATATTTTCTTTTTACTTATATAAAGTCTATAAAAGAGAATTCTGAAGATGTTAATCTAAATTTCCATACTTCATTACTAAGTACCTTGTTGCTATATTAATTCATCTCATATGACATGGTTTATTTTAAATAAATTGTTACTTATTGTGTGACTTAAGGGTTATTATAAAGTAATTAATTTTCAATTATGAAAGATTTTCTCTATAATAAGGGTAGTTTCACCATAATTGATTTTAAATTTGAGCTATTAACTTATTAGTATGTTTGATATTAAAAAATATATACTGCAAGCCTTTAGTAAACATCAAGGCAGTTACATTCCTGATCATAACCATGTACTTATCTTAGGTACATATTAAAAAGTAAAACTTTTAAACTCCTTAAAAGCATCCTCAGCTCCCACTTTGTTCTGTGTTTTGATGCTGGACAATAATATGTAATGTATATAACAAATAACTCAAAAAGTTAATGCTGTAAGTCAGGAATTAACCCTTTGCTCTAGATATTAGATATCTCTTCCTGCATGAATATTACCTATCTGGTAAGTCATCTCTAAAAATATTCAAATTAACTTTTAAAACTCACCTTAGTATATTATGAAATAACATTTAAATTTACTTCTAAAAATCAGGTTACTTTCTTTAATTCTGTAAATATTAACATACCTTGTTTAAAATTATGAAAAAGAAAAACAGAGCACTTTCAAGTTCTAAGGAAATTGTGGATGTTTGTGTATATAATTTTTTATTTCTAAAAATATCAGCCTATCTACTGATAAATGCTTAAATATTCTAACATAAAAATACAATTTTCACTATTTCAGAAAACATTGCAAGGAAAATTTTCAGAGAATACTTATCACTGTATTTGAGATGATCAAGAACATTCTTTTAGATAAAAAGTTAACTGAAAAATACTTACCAGCTTTTTAAAAGCTTTAACAACATCATGTATATTGTTCTATAGGATTTTCTAAGGGGTGTAATTTTTCAGTGTTACATCTTAATGCTGACTTCCTGAAGGAGCTTTGACTACAATAGGCATGAATATGTTTTCAAAGGATGATGGATAAATTGCTGGGTGGTTATATAATATATCTTAGGCAGCTGATGGGGCTTTTTATCCTTTACTTGTCTTTTAGTTATACACAGTTTTAAGATAATTATGGTCTATAAGATTGTCTTTTCCCTCTTCTTGTACCAGCAATATTTGCCTTGGTTATAGGTTCCAGAAATCCCCAATCATACATCATAAAATTAAAAACAAACAATTATAGCATCCCCCACGACCCCGATGTTGTATCTCTAAAGACTGTTAATGCCTTGGTTTTGGTCATTCATTGTTGGGCTGTTAAATACAAATGACTCTAATATAACTCTAACTGAATTAGGAACACTGAAATCTTGGCTGAATAATATGCAGAAAAAACTATTATCTATATTAGTCCTTAACATCTCATTTTAATCTCATTTTAAATTATACAAAATATTTTATTTTCCTCAGAGGGATGTTAAAAACTTTGTCTGTCCACTGGTATTATGAGAATTTAAATAATTATAATTTTTGCAGCCATAATTTTTGAATTCAGTCTATTTTAAACTTGTGAAAACTAAGTGGACCACATTAAATGTATATAGGTTAAAAACAATACTTTTTGTGCTTTCTTAATAGAAAAATGAGAATGGAATATTATTTTTTTAAATTAAATTGTTTTAGTATTACAAAATAAAAAGGAAAGAAATATGAAAGAAATATGAAATTTTTAGAATCATTAATTTAAGAAATATTACTGATGAGTGAAAGTTCTGTTAACTCAAAAGCTAGATAGGGGTGGGCACCTGGCTTTGGCTCAGGTCATGATCCCAGAGTCCTGGGATCAAGTCCCATATCAGGCTTCCCCCACTCTGCAAAGAGCCTGCTTCTCCCTCCCCCTCTGCCTGCCACTCCCCCTGCTTGTGTACTTGTGCTCTCTCTCTCTCTGTCAAATAAATAAATAAAATCTTAAAAGAAAAAGAAAAAGAAAAAGAAAACAGATGGGGGCATCTGGGTGGTTCAGTTGGCCAAGCAACTGCCTTTGGCTCAGGTCATGATCCCAGAGTCCTGGGGGGAGTCTGCTTCTCCCTCTCACCTTCCCCCTGTCATGCCGTCTTTCTCTCTCTCTCCCATTCTCTCTCTCGGGGGGAAAAAAAAAGATATATTTTCAGAGAAGAGCTATATGAAATGCAAGTACATAAGTAAAGTAAACCTAAAATAAAAAACTGTTCTGGGCTACTCCTTATAAATACAAGAATGAAAATATGCTTAAGATCATTAGGTTTTTGTGGATGCATTTTAATGTCTTTGATAGCTTTGCGCAGTGGCAGTATCGTAGCCAATGAGGTTTATCCGAGGCGCGATTATTGCTAATTAATGTCTTTGATAATATATTAAGTACACAAGATTGGGTAAAACTGATTGGATGACATTAGAAAACATTCTTCATAAAACCACCTAAGCTGCTTCAAAAGACATACTGGACCAGAAGGACTTACTAGATACATTCAGAACATCCCATCCTAAAACATCACATATACATTCTTTTCATGTGCACATAAGACATTCTCCAGAATAGATCTCATATTAGATCATAAATCAGGCCTCAACAAACAAAAAAATACTGAAATCATATCATGCACCTTTTCTGACCAAAATGCTATAAAACTAGAAGTCAACCACAAGAAAAGAAAAAACTAGCAAGACCACAAACACATGAAGGTTAAACAATGTGCTACTAAACAATGAATGTGTCAACCAGGAAATCAAAAAAGAAATTTAAAAATATATGGAAACAAATGAAAGTGAAAACGCAATGATCCAAAACCCCTGCAAGGCAGCCACAGCAGTCCTAAGAGGGAAGTATGTAGCAACACAAACCTACCTCAAGAAGAAAAATCTTAAATAAATAATCTAACCTTACACCTAAAAGAGTTAAAAACAAAACAAAACAAGAAATGAGGCCAAAAGCCAACAGAAGGAAGGAAATAATAAAGAACTGAGCAGAAATAAATGATATAGAAATGGAAAAAAAAAACAACAAACAGATTAGGAAAAACAGGAGCTGCTAATTTGAAAAATTAAAAAAAAAATTGGTAAACCTCTAGCAAGACCTATCAAAAAGAAAAGAAAATAACAACCAATATCACAAAATACAATTAATTATAAGAGATTATTATGAAAAACCATATACCAACAAATTAGACAAACTGAAAGAAATGGATAAATTCCTAGACACATACAAACTACCAAAACTGAAACAGGAAGTAATAGAAAACTTGAACAGAACAATAACCAGCAGAGAAATTGAGTCAGTAATCAAAAACTTCCAACAAATAAAAGATAAGGACCACTATGATCGTTTATATGTCTATTACTCAGAAAAAAATAAAAAATTCATTACAGTAACATATCTCTTTCTTTCCCTTTTACTTAATTGTGAGCAACACACATCTGAAAAAATAAAAAATTTAAATAGAACTGATGTTAAATCCTGTCCCATTTGACTGGTATATCTTAATAAAGCAAATGTGAAAAATTTTATGTCCATTCACATACTGCATATAACACTAATTGTAAAGATTACTAAATTCGAAAAGAAATGTGTTTAACATGTTACGTCTTTTCAGACAAGTTATTTACTTAAATTTAAATATGAATTTTTGTTACAGAAAAACTATCATAAGGTTGTTGATAAATATTTTGAACATGAAACATTGCATTCAGATAAAACTCTGTGAGAACTGGAATAGAAAATATGAATTCAAGGCAAAGATGATTGATGTAAAATTTCCAGATGTTAAAAAGAGCTCGCTTATGTACATATATTTCTAGAAATAATGGTACTGACATCAAATTGTGATGTTATTTAGATTCAGTTGGATACACTTAGAAGGCTGATTTAAAAGTATTTTAACTAAAACTACAGTATTTATAGAGGCGCCTGGGTGGCTCAGTCAGTTGAACAGCTGACTCTTGATTTCAGCTCAGGTCATGATCTCAGGGTCCTGTGGCTGAGCCCCGAACTCAGCAGGAAGTCTGCTTGAGATTCTCTCTCACTCTCCTCTCCCCCCATGCACATTCATGCACATGCACATTTTGAACAATATTTACAATAACATCGTTTACAACTAAATAATCTCATAACTGCAATTTTTACATAACTTTGTATATAAACAGATATATAATTAAAATTTTTTTCATAAGTGTGAAAGCAAAAAGGTGGAAAGATCACTGTACTTTACTATCTGTACAACTGGCCAAGATATAGAATGTGAGGTGATAATCATTCAATTCATGTTAATAATAAATGTGAAATTCTTCATGTAGGTTTTAAATGTTATCTTTGTATTTTTAATAAGACTGTATCAGTCAGAGTTCTCCAGAGAAACAGTTCCAGTAGGATATGTGTATATACATATGTGTATATATATTGCTTTGTTTTATACAAAATTATATATATAAGTAACTGTATGTACATATTATATATGTAATTGTAGTTTAATACAAAAAGATTTATTATTATTATTATTATTATTTTTTAAAAAGGGTTGGCTAATAGTATTAGGGAAGCTGACAAGTCCCCAGGTCTGCAGGATGAGTCATTAAGCTAAAGACCCAGGAAAACAAACAAACAAACAAAAAAGCTAAAGACCCAGGAAAGCTGATGGTGTAGTTCACATCCAAATGTTGGCAGGCTTAAGAATCAGGAAGAATGGATTTTTTTAGTCTGAATCAAAGGCAGGAAAAAGCTGATGTTCAGATTTGAAGGCAGTCAGTCAGAAGGAATTTGTTCTTAGCTGAGGGAGGGTTAGTCTTTTAGTTCTATTTGTACCTTCTACTGATTTGATGAGGCCCACTCACATTAGGGATGGCAATCTGCTTTACTTCATTTACCAATTTAAATTAAGTATTTTTAAAAAATTTTGTTTATTTATTTAAGAGAGAGAGCATGAGCAGGGGAGAGGGTCACAAGGAGAGGAAGCAGCAGACTCCCTGCTGAGCAGGGAGCCTGATGTGGGGCTTAATCCCAGGACCCTGGGATCATGACCTGAGCCGAAAGCAGATGCTTAATCGCTAAGCTACTCAGGCGCCCCTACCAATTTAAATATCAATCTCATCCAGAAACACCCTCATAAGAGTACTTAGGATAATGTTTGATCAAATATCTGGGAACCTTGTGGCCCAGTCAAGTGGACACATAAAATTAACTATCACAAGTCCACCCCTTGTCAACCTGGCACCTATACATATTTCCTTAAACTATACTTAAGCTCCAGATGAAGACAATATGTCATAATGACACATTCCTAGATGAGTCTCCTAATGCTGTCTTAACCTGGGTTCCTTTTTACCGCACTACAGCCTAGGAACTGTATAATGCCAGCGAAGTTCCAGAACTCCCTTTGTATATTCTGGATCTCTCTGGCACCTCTGTCCTTTATTATTTGATGCCTGATGTCTTGAAAACTGTTGTTTAATATATTTTGCCCTGTTTTTTAGTTGGTTCAGGGATAAAGAGAAATCTGACCCTCATTAACATATCTTGGTCAAAAGTGCAACTTTTTAAAAGTCTACTTTTTTTACTCTAATTTTATATAGTTTTTACAGTATCATAAAATTGTTCCATGAATAAATGTTTGCAGAACCTAACTACTTACATAAATAACTAGATGTTTTAAGAAATCCTAATTTTTAACTTCACTCCTTCACATAATTCAACGGAGGACAAGTAAAGTACCTTTAGATTTTTAATATTAACTTGTCCAAATTCAAGGTACCTAGGAAAGGTGTTAGGGATTAGTTTTCAAATAAAAATTGTAATTCTCTAAAGCAAAATGTGTTGGTATATTGATTAGATTTTAACATCAGTTGCCTAGGTTGCAGGAGACAAGAAGGAAGAATAAAACACTTTATTTTGAAAAGAATATATAGTTGATTCTTTAACCACACAAGTTTGAACTACACAGATCTACTTAAATGTGAATATTTAAGATAAATACAGTACTGTAAATGTATTTTCTCTTATGATTTTCTCAACAACATTGTCCTTTCTCTAATTCACTTTATTGTAGGAATATAGTATATAATACATATAATATACAAAATATGTATTAATAGACAGTTTATGTTGATAGTAAGGCTTTCGATCAGTATTAGATGGAAATACTATTTTGGGGGAGTCAAAAGTTATACGTAGATTTTTTTAAAGATTTTATTTATTTATTTGACAGAGATCACAAGTAGGCAGAGAAGCAGGCAGAGAGAAAGGAGGAAGCAGGCTCCCCGCCGAGCAGAGAGCCCAACGTGGGGCTCGATCCCAGGACCCTGGGATCATGACCCAAGCCAAAGGCAGAGGCTTTAACCCACTGAGTCACCCAGGTGCCCCATAAGTTAAATGTGGATTTTTAACTGTGCAGGGGATCAGTGTCTCTAACCCCCATGTTGTTCAAAGGTCAAGAGTTATCCTGCTTCTGGCCTGGGAAAAATTGCCTACATGGCTATAAAGATGTTTGATATAAAATCTTAGTCTCCATACTATGGTGGAATGTGTCATGAAGAGCTTGTACAGCTTCTTTAGATGATAATCTTGGCCTTTATTGTTCTTACCAAGCATAGTACTGTCCAGAAATTGATCAGAATAATTAAGACCAGGGAAAAGAAACAAAAGAAGAAATGAAAACATCAAGAAAATATTACAAAAGCCAAACACCAAAAATAAGAACAAAGGAAAACAGGCTCTGTAACCAGAAGAAAATCATTTGGAAAATTATACAAAGATTTCTCCTTTGGATTTAATGACCAAATCTGACCCATATGAAAGAATCGTGTTAGTTTTACCTCAGCATTATATAACTTTTTTATAGTGGGTATAGGAATTTGTTGGTGTCTGCTGAAATCTATGGTATATTAGTACTTACTATGCTACAAATTCTTCATAAATGAATTAGTTATTTGTTATTTTGCAGACCATGCACTGAAATGAAAACATCCTAAGGGAGAAAATAACTTTAGATTCTATCTTCTGTTCAAACAACGGCTTAAGTTGTGTTCCTGTTCTGGACAAAGGAATTAAGAATTTTAAAACTGAGGATTGTCCTCTCTGAGATGTAATGTGTGTTTTGGCTTCAAAAAGATAGAGTATATCAGTCACATATTTTATTATTATTGTTTTTTACTTGGAAAAGAGTAATTTCTGGTAGTCTTAAAGCAAAATGAGATTAATAAATGAGTACTTCCAATTTCTGTAGCTTTCTTCTAATTTATGTCTTTAAGATACTGGTAATATAATATCAGATAATATGCTGTTGTTTTCCTTTACTTTTTACAGAGTTATCTTCTTATGACTATAGTAATAACTTTATTTATTGTCAGTTTTTAGTAGCTTATTAATATTGTTCCCAATGCCAGTATCAACTTAAAGTTAAAAGAATTGTCCACAAACACTAATTTAAAAAGTGAAACTACATCTTTAAATAAATTTGATACTTTTCTTTAAGAGAAAAAAAATACATGTATGGTCACATTAATTAATTTAAATATGGTTTTTAGATAAACGAATACCTTGTTTACCTAAAATTTTCATAAAATTTTATGTATATATTTTGTTTACATACATCTTGTTTATATAAACATATAAGCAATATTTTTTCATGAAATGTTCAAAATGCAATATTTTTGCATTTGTATATTCTATACCTGTAAAATATCAGCAGGGTCTTCTTTTGCAGATGCAACCAACAAAGTATGCCCATTGAGGATTCCTTCTGCCAGGAAAAACTTGAAGAGCAAAGAAGAGTAAGTATTATATTTATCCTCTTCTGAAAAAAAAGAAAAAAATTATAGTCAGTATCCTACCATATGCCAAGCACACTCAGATGTTTTAACAATTTTCCTCCTTAAAACAAGTATATAAAATGGGGTAATAATTGTCTTCCTAAAAAGTACAGATAGATAGGCTAAGAGACCTAGCTGGATAGTCCATGGGAAGTGAGTACTTCTAATATAGTTTGATTTCAAAATTATTCTCCATCCTCTACTCCATCTCTGAGATCCACAAAATGTAGAGGGTTACATATGATTATAGAAAAAAAAAAAAAGGACTTTCTTTTTCTGTTTCAGGCATTGCATCTCTAAAATACCTATTCTTACCTACCAACCAGTTTGTAAACTCACACTTCATTTCTTACATGTCATAATAATTAAGCACTTAAGTGTATGTAGCCTGAAGATTAGTATTTATAAAATTTGTAAAAATAGTATTACTTCTACATTTGTGTTTTAGGTTTTAAATTCAATAGCAATTTAAAACTGAAGACTAATCTGAGAGTTCTTAAATTTGTACTAAATGTTTTCCGAATAAACAGTTCTTTGACCTTTTATTATTCCTTCACCCTCCCTTCTTTCTGATTTTTTATGAAAAAAAATCATACACCAGGTTTCTTTGACAAAATGTGTTAATATTTTTGAAATTTTGTGATATAATATAAACTCAAGTATATCTTTGTTTTCTAATATTATTGATAAGCTACATGCCTACACTTTTATATCACCTTTCTTTCCTTTAATACTTTGAGACATAAAGAGACAATGGTATATTTACTGAATTATTCAAAAAAAGAGAAGCCTTTATTAATTCAACAAATATTAATTGAATTCCTATGTCAGGCATTGTTAATATCTGTAAAAACCACACTGTTAAAAAATATTCCTAAGAAAGTTTGGACTTGTGGTAATGTTAGCACTGTGCACAAAGCCCCTTGCAGCTTTAAGTATAAAACCTGAATAAAATACCATTAAAAAATAAATATTTAAAGGCACTGCAAAGCAATTAAAAGAAGACATCAACCACAGCAGTTTCCTTTTGAAAGACTGTGATCCTGACATGTAAAAACTTCAAGTTTCTGGCGCTTATTTTTTTTTTTTTTTTGCAAAAAAAAAAAAAGCTCCCTTAGCTCTGTCAGCTCTAGGTCATATACTTTCCAGCTTAAGGTGGCAGAATGTAGAGTTCAGTATTGTCAAAATAGCTGAAACTTTAGGAGAAAAATCCTTGAATTAAGAGTGCTCTGCAAAATTCACCAAATGTGCCCAAATCTGTGGTTGACCACTAAGCAACCAATGCATGAGTGAGAGAAAAATCAGTAAGTAGGTAAGAGAGAACAGTTTAGTTGAAAGACAACTAAATCTTGTGAGATTTACAAATCTGATGCTCCTCTGAAGGCATGCATTTCCCAATGAGCAGAATCTTGTAATAAAGAAAGTTGAAGTCGGGGTGCCTGGGTGGCTCAGTGGGTTAAAGCCTCTGCCTTCGGCTCAGGTCATGATCCCAGAGTCCTGGGATTGAGCCCCGCATTGGGCTCTCTGCTCTGCAGGGAGCCTGCTTCTTCCCCCACCTCTCTCTCTGCTTGCCTCTCTGCCTACTTGTGATTTCTCTCTCTCTGTCAAATAAATAAAATCTTAAAAAAAAAAAAAAGTTGAAGTCTTATTGACTTGATGTGGCAAAGGATAAAACTCAGGGCTGAGAACCACAGAAAGCGTGAGCCCCCAAATGTGTGTATAAATTCTGTATAAATATTTGGCTCTCTTCTAAGTTTCTAACAGTAAGGGACAGCCCCATGTGACCAGGTTAAAAAAGCAAAACCTAAAAGCTGTAAAACTGAGCAGAGATACAGAGATACAATCTGTTGCAAAGTATACGGAAGTGAGAATTAATTTAAAATCAGGCAAGTTAACTGTCTATTAAAACAAAAAACCTGAAATCCTCAGGAAAACAGAATGGAATTCAGAATCATTAAAATGCACTTTTTACAATGTGAAGATTTCAATCAAAAATCAGTGAATATGATCCATATTAGGGAAAACACAATGTACAGAAACCGACTCAAAGTAAAATGTATTCAGAGTATTAAAGGAGGGGCACCTGGCTGGTTCAGTCAGTAGAGCATGTGATGCTTGATCTGAGGGCCATGAGTTCAAGTCCCATGCTGGGTATGGAGCCTACTTAATTAAAAACAACAACAACAATAACAACAAAATATTAAAGGATGATATATCAATAAGTGAACAGAAAAGGACTATCAACAGAGAATGAGAAACTATAAAAATGAACCAGATAGAAAATTTAGAGTTTAAAATTATTATTCCTTATATGAGAAATTTATTTGGTAATCACACAAGCAGACTGGAGATGAAGAAAGGAAAAAATAATTGATATACCTTAAGGGAGATCAATAGAAAGTAGGAAATCTGAAGAATAGAGAAAAAAATTTAAGAAAATTGAACAGAACATCAGAGACATGGACCAATAAACAGCAGTCCAAAATATGCTTAAGTGGAGCCCTAGACTTTGGGAGACAGTAAGAAACAGAAACAATCCTTCAAGAAGTGATGACTAAAAATTTCCTAAATTTGATAAAATATTCAATTACAGATCTAAAAAGCACAGGAAGTGTCTCCTAGGATAAATGCAAAAATCCCAAATCTAAGTACCTCATAGTTAAATCTTGGAAGAGGTAGGGAGAAATGGCATGTGACCTACAGTGGTACAATGATAAAATCAACAAGTGATTTCTCATCAGAAACAATAAAGGCTGGAGGATATAATAATTATATATTCCAAGAGTTGAAAAAGAAAAACTTCATCAAAAATTATAAATGTATAAAACATGTTTAAGAATGGAGGTAAAGGGGGCGCCTGGATGGCTCAGTGGGTTAAAGCCTCTGCCTTCAGCTCAGGTCAGGATCTCAGAGTCCTGGGATCAAGGATCAGAGCCCGCACCGGGCTCTCTGCTCAGCAGGGAGCCTGCTTCCCCCCCCACCCCTCTCTCTCTACCTGCCTCTCTGCCTACTTGCAATCTCTCTGTCAAATAAATAAATAAAATCTTTAAAAAAAAAAAAAAAGAATAGAGGTGAAATACCATGTTTATATAGGACAGCAGACCTGTATTAGAGGACGCTAAAAGCTAAAGGGAAATCATACAACATTGTAATCTGCACTTATAGGAAGGAATAAAGAATACAAATCACAACAAATATGGGGGAAATTATAACACTGTATGATCTTACATATATGTACTTATGTGCATGGATGTGTGTATATATGTGTGTATATATATGGGGGGAATAAATTACTTTGTTTCTTAGAATTTCTTTAAAAGTATAACTGTTTAAAGCAAAACTGACAGAACTAAGCAAAGAAAGACATAAATTCAATTTGGAGATTTAATTGTACATTTCTTAGTAATTGTCAGAATAGCTAAGGAAGAAAATCATCAAGAAAATAGAAAATCTGAATGACCTCACAGACCACTTTGGATAATATATGGTTCCAGAATATATATTTAGTCCATCTAGAATGTACACCAAGATAAACCATATGCTATTCCAAAAAACAAGTCCCAATATATTTCCAATACTAAAATCTTACTTCAGAAACTGAAATTTAAAAAATTCTATTTATGATCAATTCCAAAAACACAAAATATTTTGGAGAAATTTGACAATACATGTGAATGAATCAGCTCCACAATGAAAAGTATAAAATATTCTGAGAATAAGTAAAGAAAACCTAAATAACTGGAGAAGTATATCATGTTTAGGGAATATAAGACTCAAATCTTCCCAAATTGATCTACAGATTTAATGGAATTCCAATGAAAGCCCCATAAGATTTTTGGAGAAATTGATAAGCTAATTCTGAAATTTACACAGAAATCCAAAGGTCCTAGAATAACCAAACAAATCTGAAAGTGAAAGTCTATTTCAAGACTTAGAATAAAAGCTACAACAATCAAGGCAATGTGAATTAGCTAAAGGAGAGGCATATAGGTCAATAAAAAAGGATATAGAGTCCAGAAATAAACCCACATAACTGATTTTTTTATAAAGGTGGAGAAAAATTGTCTTTTCAACAAATTGTCCTGGAACAAGTGAATATCCAGATGCAAAAAACAACAAAAACCTCAATCTTACCCTATACTACAAAAAAACAAAAACAAAAACAAAGCCCAAACAAAAAACCCACAACATTTCTATCTTACCTCATACTAATACTCAAATATTATCTTGAAATGGATCACAAAACTAAATATAAAAGCTGAAAAAATAAAACTAATAGTGATTTCTCATTGCTTTTGAGAGAAAGAACTAAATCCTTTCACATGGTCTATAGACTCTGTGGTTGCCGCCACACAATGTGTGTAAATAAAAATATTAGTGTTAAAAGTGGTACAACCCTGTCATCTCCCTATAAAAGGACACGATGCTTCTTTTTTTTAAATTAGTTTTTCATTTTTTTATAAACATATAATGTATTATTAGCCCCAGGGGTACAGGTCTATCTCACCATAGCACATACCCTCCCCAATGTCCATAACCCCACCACCCTCTCCCGAACAACACGATGCTTCTTCAACAACTTTTCAGTAAAGAATGAAAGAAACCTGTTTAATTAGAAAAATAAAAATAATTATTTATAAAATTAAGGAGAGTATTGCATTATTCAGTAAGGGAATGAACTTAGGTAAGGTACTTCATAAACCAGAGAGAGACACCTACAAATAATAAAAAAATACTGAGTGGGGGCACCTGGGTGGTGCAGCTGGTTGAGCATCCAACTCTTGGTTTCAGCTCAGGTTATGATCTCAGGGTCATGAGATGAGCCCCGTGTCGGCTCTGTGCTCAGCATGGAGCCTGCCTAAGAGTCTCTCTCCCTCTCTAATCAATCAATCAATCCTTTTAAAAAGGAAATTAATTATCATTAATGAAGAGTGACAATAAACTAGACAGCGGAATTTCTCTTTTTCTACCTACATTTTAAATGAGTGAGACCTGTAACTCTTTTCTTATCTACATACAATCCCTAGTGACCTTATCTAGACTCATAGCTTAAATTACTATCTCCAGGGACACCTGGGTGGCTCAGTTGGTTAAGCAGCTACCTTCGGCTCAGGTCATGATCCCAGTGTCCTGGGATCGAGTCCCATATCGGGCTCCTTGCTCGGCAGGGAGCCTGCTTCTCCCTCTGCCTCTGCCTGCCTCTCTGCTGCCTGAGCTCGCTCGCTCTCTCTCCCTCTATCCCTGACAAATAAATAAATAAAATCTTAAAAAAAAAAATTACTATCTCCAGTAGCCATGTTACATCTTAATTCTGGACCTTTGCATAAATCATTTCACCTTTTTGGCTAGCTAATTCCCTGAAATCCTCCCAGACCCAAAATAGGTAAACTCATCTTTGGAGAAGCTTTCCTAAAGACTGGGTGAGATGACCACAGTGCCTGGAGCATCTTGTTAACTCCTGCAACAGCATTTAATGGACATATTAAGATGTCTCCATCAAGCAAAAAGATCCTCATGGCAGAGAATTCATCTTACTGCTATATTGCTGTAGTAGGTTCATACTATACATCTAGTAAGTATTTGTATAATTAAGGGAAAAAAAATCGAAAATCTATTTTGTCTTATAAATCAGCCAGATCTACTGTAGTTTTGCTGAAAACACACCCTAGTGTGCATACACACGCGCGCGCGCACACACATACACACACACACACACAAAAGTGTGCACACTCTTAGTTATTGACCCGATTTTTTCGAAGACTCCTATGAGGTAGGCAAAACTCTCGGAAGAAGATCGCCTATTTAGGGTTTAGTTGAAAATCTAAGCTCTTCAAGCTGAAAATCACCATTTTTGTGAAAGAAATTTTGAAGTTGTACACTAAGCATTTAATTAATCTATTTAGTGAATCCCTGTAACACTGGGAAAGCAAAAATGATAAATGATGTGACAGAACTGCCAAAAAGCAAATATAGTTCTGGCCTCAATAGTCTAATTCTTAGCTTGAGAGAGATGGTTGTCCTAGTCTATTCTACAGTAGTGGACCAAACTGACAATAGTCTATTTCATTTGAGGACTTACAGAAACTAAAGCATATTCAGAATGAAGTGAACGGGATGGTAAAGGACTTAAAAGCACAAGACATGGGATATTTAGTTTGAAGAAAAAGAGACCCAAGGGATGCAAGAGAGTTGTCTTCAAATATTTGATGGGCTGTCATATATAAATGGAATCACACAAGAGGTAGAATGAAGCCTAATGGATAGAAACAACAGGAATATCAATTTTTCCTTAATATCAAAGTCCAAAGGAGCTGCCCCTTTCATTGTGCTGAGAATGCTATTAGAGTCACTAACAACTTTCTAATTGTCTATTTTCTTGGAAACTTTAAAATCTTTATCTTATTCTGTCTACTGCAGCTATTACCATGGACAAGTTTCTTCTCAGAACTAGACTCTTCCCCTTTACATGTAACCCCTCTTTTTAAGACACTCTTTGTGCCCAGTTACCCTGTTACTTCAGACATTCTTTATATATGCAAACAGTTTTTATAGAGCTCTTAATTCTGTTGAAACTATAATATGAAATGGTTCTATTTAATTTTTCCAGTTACTACTTTCCCTATGCTATGTCAAATCTTCCTTTTTTCATCTCTTGACATCTAGAGCTAATTCAATTATTTTTTTTCACCAGTTTGTTATTAAAACTTGGAACAGTCAAGTTTAAAACTTGAACATTCTGTAAAAAGCTCTTCCACACCCTTTAGCGCAGACTAAGACTTGGGGCTTGAAAGTCTTAGAGGGGTTCTAAAAGAAAGGAAGGTTCTAAAATACCTCTTCCTCAGGCGCCTGGGTGACTCAGTGGGTTAAGCCGCTGCCTTCGGCTCAGGTCATGATCTCAGAGTCCTGGGATCGAGTCCCGCATCGGGCTCTCTGCTCAGCAGGGAGCCTGCTTCCTCCTCTCTCTCTCTGCCTGACTCTCTGCCTACTTGTGATCTCTCTCTGTCAAATAAATAAATAAAATCTTAAAAAAAAATAAAATAAAATACTTCTTCCTCTAAGTCTTCTTTCCAAGTCCTAGTTCTATTGTTGGGAGAGCAGGGGGACAAAAGTGGCAGTGATCAACTTACATAATTGGCT
Source organism: Mustela erminea (assembly GCF_009829155.1). Taxonomy (NCBI): domain Eukaryota; kingdom Metazoa; phylum Chordata; class Mammalia; order Carnivora; family Mustelidae; genus Mustela; species Mustela erminea. The sequence goes on along the minus strand of NC_045622.1, from coordinate 83,574,088 downwards.
GTCTGGTTAGGGAGAGATGTCTTTAGCCTCACTATAATCTGGTCTATTTAATATTTAAACCTGCTGCTTTGCAATCTATGAAGTTATGGTGGTTTCCATGTAGGTGGTGAGTGTGGTTTTGTAGGTGGTGTTCAGTTTCATTGCGGCCACATCTGTCATTGAAAAACACTTCCAAGGTGGAATCTAGGTTTTGGAGGGGCTGGTCAGTAATTCATATTAAACTTCTGCTCTGGAAATATTAGTTACTGCTCTCACTATTTCGACTGTTTATACAATCTATCCCAGAGGGCCTCTCTACCTTTTCTACACCAGACACAAAATGGTGTTGTTGTCGAGAATGCTGACAAACTATAAGAGATTTAAGGCAGGCTTCCCCCAAGGACTCTCTCACCATGTACTACTCACTGAGGCCTTATGGGTTCAGAAGTTTAGCAAGTTGGCTGGGAAACATAGATGCCAGTCTCTGCTTTTTGCAAGCATCTTCAATGTCTGTGTCTGATATCCTTGGGAATTGTATCCCCTTACTTGCCTGAATGAGGGATCATTTTTGAACTTGAATGTTGCACTTCTGCTCTCTCCAGTCCTTGCCAATGACATTTGGTAATAGTGGTGATAGTGATGGAGTTATAAGGAAGTAACTGTGGTAGGTCTTTAGGCCTGAAAGGAGATCCCAACTGCAGGAAAGGGGGAACTTAAACCTTTGCCCCTTTGCCTTCTTTTTCTCACTGTGGGCTATAGTCATCAATTCTGAGGTACTCAACATCTTGTTTAAAATAATAAATAGCCAATCTTGACCACTAACTATATGCTAAACATGCAATGCACTTCTCATGCATTAGTTCATTTAATCCTCATAGTAAGTTGTAAGACAAATGTTATTAATCCCTATTTTACAGGTAAAGAAGCAAGGCACAGGGAAAGCAAGCAGCTTGCCTAACGTGACACATCTAGTAAATAGCAGAGCCGTGATTTGAACCTAGGCAGGCTAATTCCAGAGGCTGTCTTTCACGGGATTATTTTCCTTTGTCTATCCCTTAAAGACTGTGCTTTCGCTTTAGATTTCGACTTGTTTTTCTTTTTACTCTAGTTGTTCTTGGTCTTTCCCGGCATCTCAGACCACTGAGAATCTGATGCAAGTTATATGTTATTTGGAAAATGTACACAGTCATACACAAATTTACATATAATTTCAGGGAATTAACAGACCCCCTAAAGTTCCATCTTGGATCCTCCAGGGTCTATAAACCTGGACATTCTGATACATGCCTACGAATGACTTTAACCAAAACATCCACTGAATAAAATACTAGTGAAATAATGTTGAGAAACCCCAAATATTTATCTCTAGCCTAAATTTCATTCTCTTAAAATTCACTATGTTTAAACTGAATTCATGCTTCACCTCAATACTTGCTCTTTCTCTTCCTTTTCTGACTTCACCTAATGGTACTAACTCCAAACTTTCTCGGGCCAAACATCTAGGAATCATCCTACCTCCTGTCACTGCTTTATATTCCACATATTTAGAAAGCACAGATGTAGAGGGGCACCTAGGTGGCAAAGTCAGTAAAACCTGCAACTCTTTATTTTGGCTTGGATTATGATTTCAGCATGTTGGGATGGATCCCCACAGCAGGCTGGGCAATCAATGGGGAATCTGTTTCTCTCCTTACCCCTCTCTCTTTGCCCCTCCCCCGCTCAAATAAATAAATCTAAAAAAAAAAAAAAAAAAGCACAGAGGTAGAAATCAACATTCTTGAGCCAGATCTATTAAAAGAGGAAATATGTAGGGAAATGCTGTATCAGAGCAATCTAAGCATGGCTATTGAGACATTTAGAATCCAACATATATAATGAAATGCAGAAGTAGAAAAGTTAGGTAGCACTGTTATATCAAAATATGGTAGTAAATTTGTGGTTTAATAGTAACATCATCTCATGTTATGATGAGAGTAATGAGTAGTTCCATCACTTCAAATTTTTACTTTATTCCTGATGTACATCCTTCATAATACCTCTTCATTGCTCAAAATACTCCATGACTACCATCACTATAAAGTAACTTTTTTTTTAAAGATTTTATTTATTTATTTGACAGACAGAGATCACAAGTAGGCAGAGAGGCAGAGAGAGGGGGGGAAGCAGGTTCCCCGCTGAGCAGAGAGCCTGATGCCAGGCTCGATCCCAGGACCCTGGGATCATGACCTGAGCCGAAGGCAGAGGCTTTAACCCACTGAGCCACCCAGGCGCCCCTAAAGTAACTTTTTTAAGCCAGGCTTTCACAGCATTCATTCCTTCCTTCAAGCATGTATTCATTGTGCCCTTACATGGTTCCCAGGGTCACAGAGCTTACAGTCTACTGAATAAGATACACGATCAGGTATTTTCAGTAAGTGTAGTAAGGGCCATGATATAAAGTAAATAAGGAATACTACAGAAGTATACAGAGGAATACTAATTGGCAGTGAGGGTAAGGAAAGCAACAATTAAAGAAGTCTTTCTGGAAGAGACTCTAAGTGGATACCTAAGGGATGATTAAGAGTTAGGATGAGAAAGACAATCTTCATATGATCTCACTGATATGTGGAATTTAAGAAGAGGAAAAAATGAAATAAGATGAAACCAGAGAGGGAGACAAACCATAAGAGACTTTTAATCATAGGAAACAAACTGAGGGTTGCTGCAGGGGATGGGAGTTGGGGGTTAGGGTAACTCGGTGATGGACAGACAGCTTGAGGAAAGAGGTGAGAACATGAGAAGAGATAAGCTGAAGTGAATCATCAGTGGTAGGTCATTAAAGGCCTTGTAGTCCAGGCTACAGAGCATGGACCTTATATTAAGATCGACAAACAGCACAGAAAGGTCTTATGTATATATCATGATTAGATTTTATATCAGAAAGTTCGTTCTACTTATAGCATGAAAATGAACTGAAGTAAGAAAACACTGGAAGCAATGTAAGAAGCTGTTATAATTTCAGTGAGATTTGTGGATTAGGGTCACAGCAGTAAGAATAGAGAGAAGTAGACAGAATTTTAAAATATTTAAAAGGTTAAAAACCTTGGGATTTAAAGATTACTGGATGTGAGCAGTGTGAGAGACAAGTATCTCATGCAGGTGTCTGGCATGTGTCACTCAGTAGACTGAATCACAGGAAGAGGGACAGATTTAGAGGAATAGGGTAGAATTTGGAGATAAGGGAAGATCAGCTCTAAGACACATTAATTTTGAGGTGCCTGTAAGAAATTCCAGAGAAAATATTGAACAGGGAGTTGAATGTGATCTGTGTATTTCTCTGTAGATCCTATGTATGTAGTAATGACTAGAGATTACTGATTACTTTCATAAAATTTCTCCTCCTCCCTCACCCGCCGTCATTCTAGTTATGGCAGGAACTGAGACCTCCCAGGGAGAGTATGTAGCACTAAGCGGGAAGAGGATACCAGTATTTTAAATAGAGGCAAATGAGTCTTAAAAAACAAAAGCAGAGGGGTAGAAGGAATACAAGAAGAGAATGTCTTAACAGATCCAATGGGAGAGATCATCATCATCTTTTCAGGAAAGAGTGACTAACCACGTCAACTGTTGCAGAGATCAAGAAGGAAGAGACCTGAGAAGTATTTCTTGGGTTTAGCCATCAGAAGGTCTCTAATGTCTCTGGCTAAAAAGTGGCTTCAGTGATGTTGTACTGCTTGAAGTAAACTGAGGAAGGACCGAAATATGAAAATGTATAAGAGGTAAACTAAAGAGGCTTGGCTAAAAAAGGGAAGAGAAAAAGGGATAGAGGAGTGGGATTAAGGACAAAGAATTTTCCCCTTTAACAAGGAAATAAGGCTTGAAAACAGATTAAGCATGTTTAAGTACACATAGGAAAGAACTAAAAAGGAGGAGGAATTAAAGACGGGACAGTTGATATTGCCACTCCTTGGAAAGGTGGAAGGAGGAAAAATCTAATGTCCAGCTAAAAGGATGATTCTCAACAGGAGAAGGTACAGGACATCGTTCCATGTTGGGGTAGAGGTAAGTGTCGGAGGCAGGCCCCTGGCCAGGGCGGCCTCCGCCATTAAAAGATGGCGCCTGGCTAGTTGCCAGGTTAGGATTGCCTCGTGAGACTAAGCGGAACGCCCAAAGAGGAAGTAAACAGCATTGGTTGCTAGCGTAGTTGTTCGTTTGGGTGCACAGCTTGATTCGCTCGCTCCTGTACCCTGCTCACTGATTGGTCATGTAAGCGTATATTAAGTGTGTAGACTTGCGGAAATAAAGAGAGAAGAGTGAGAAGATGCATCCGAACCAGGGCGTCTTGTCGTCCTTGCGGGGCGAGGGCGATAAATGGCGCCGGCACCCGGGAACTAAATAAAGGAATCTTGCAAGGTAATCCGCAGGAAAGCGGGGAGTAAAGGTCCGCAGGTAAGTGGGGACATTAGCCACGTTCAAAAGTGGGAATTCCGCGGTAAAGCGGGGAGTAAAAATAGAAACACCGTGCAAGGGAGAAGTCCACAGGTAAGCGGGGTAAAACCATGACAAAGGTGGTGGGAAACTTGTACAAGACCGCAACAAGAAGCGGGGCAGCCATAGAGCCGGGATTTTCTTATGGAAACCGCAGGTAAGCAGGGAAGGGACCACGATCAAAGTGGTGGGAATCTTGTACAAGTCCGCAATAAGAAGCGGGGCGGCCTTAGAGCCGGGATTTAGCGAGTCCGCAATAAGAAGCGGGGCGGCTTCAGAGCCGGGATTAACTTGTACTAGTCCGCAATAAGAAGCGGTGCGGCCTTAGAGCCGGGATTTAGCGAGTCCGCAATAAGAAGCGGGGCGGCCTTAGAGCCGGAATTTAGCGGCAAGTCTTTAACGTCCGCGTCTGTTGTCTGTGTGTTCATAATGGGATCTGAAGTATCTAAAGTGCGGTTGGAAGGGTCTTTTTAGAAGACCTGCTGAAAGCCAATGGAACTCCACTAAAAGCAAAAACTGCTCGGGCCTTTTTGAATACAGGGGAAAAAGGCGGCTCCATGGTTCCTAGATGAAGGCTTGCTAAACATACCTCAATGGGACCACTTAGGGGAGGATTTGAAGAAACAGGATGCTTTAACTCTTCGCCTCAAATTTAACATAACAAAAGCACAGGCATGGGACATAGTAGTCTCCTGCAGAAATTGCGTGATCTTAACCTGCACTGTCCTTGGGGGTTAATCCTAAGGGTTTGTTACCTAATCATATATGGCAAATGGATGTCACACATGTTTCAGAATTTGGAAAGTTAAGATATGTTCATGTCTCTGTAGATACCTGCTCTGGAATAATTTTCGCCTCAGTGCATACGGAGGAATCCAGAGATGTTATCGCCCATTGCCTACAGGCTTTCGCGGCATGGGGAAAGCCACGCCAATTAAAGACAGATAATGATCCAGGCTACACCTCACAACCCTTTAAAGCCTTCCTACGACAACTTGACATTCACTTGATACATGGAATACCCTATAACCCACAAGGACAGGGTGTTGTGGAGCGCGCGCATCTTACAATAAAAAATGCGCTTTATAAACAAAAAGAGGGGGAATGGGGGACACCTTCAGGTCCCCTAAAGATAAGCTGAACACCATTCTCTTTATTTTGAATTTTTTAACGTTGGACAAAACGGGTAAATCAGCTGCAGACCGACATGCAAGTGATGCTGCTGCTTCCCCTAAGCCTTTAGTACTTTGGAGGGACATCCTCACAGGAAAGTGGAATGGACCAGATCCAGTGTTAGTATGGAGTAGGGGGTCTGTATGTGTTTTTCCACAGGAAAAGGAGGCTCCAATTTGGATCCCAGAGCGGCTGGTGCGTGCAGCCTTGCCTCCAAACACCAGTCATGATGCTGAAGATGCTGATGATAACTCTGGGGATGCTACACCTCCTGCGGCAGACTCAAGCCAGAGAGCTATGAGCAGTGGTTAAAGCATGGCTATATCCTTTACCAGTGACTAACTCTTCTCTCATATTCCCTCCTCTCCCTTTGATTCATGGCAGGTCTGTAACTTGCTAGGAGCATGTACTGATATCTCAGCAGTGTCCATGTTAAATGGCGGCAAATTCCTCAACTGTTCTTATCTTTGAGACAACAGTTAATCTTTCCCAGTGCTGGAATGTCACGGCCTTCAAGCTGGCTGTGATTATGCATATCCCTACCCATGTTCCTATCCCAGTTTCCATTCCAGAGGACAAGTTACCGGTGGTGCTATCCAGAAAGAAGAGAAATTTTGGTATCACAGCCACCATTGTGACAGCATTGGCTATATCTACAGCAGCTGCCACGGCAGCAGCAGTCTCGCTTGCTACAACTATACCCACTGCGGAAGCTGTGAACACCCTTGCAGAAGGAACGGCGGCTGCCCTTCAAACATAGACTCAGATCAATGCACATCTGCAAGCAGGAATCCTGATAGTCAACCAGAGAGTGGTTTTGGTTCAAGAACACGTGGACATATGGGGGGCCCTATTGGGACTGGGATGTATAGTACCCTTCCTGGCAATCTGTGTAACTCCCATAGCCTATACTAATATGAGTGACTTAAAGAATGTCTCCCGACAGCTCTCCCAATACTTGCGGGGGAATTAGTCCGCAGAATTCCAAAACTAGACTCAGCACCTGCTACTAGGAATAACAAGGATAAATAATACCAGAGTTGAGCTTGCAACCCTCCCAGAGATAATCAAAACATTGCAAGATATGTTAACCTTTACAAAACAATGGGCTAGCGTAATTGGTCTGATGATAATCCTCGTAGTGGGCTTGATTCTGCTAGTAAGGAAACTGCAAATTTGGAGGCGACAGCAACCTAGGCAACAGCAAGCCATGGTGCAGACCTTGTTAGCCATCGAGGCTGGAACATCCCCCCAAGTGTGGCTAAGTATGCTGGATCGGTAGTCAACGACGGGTAAGATTGGTGGGGGAAATATACCAACCTAAGACAGGACGCAGATCGTTGATATCTGCCGTCTGATGACGGGTAAGGATATTTCCCGCCACTGACAACCTAAGACAGGCACGATCCCTGCCATAAAAGAAAAAAGGGGGAGATGTCGGAGGCAGGCCCCTGGCCAGGGCGGCCTCCGCCATTAAAAGATGGCGCCTGGCTAGTTGCCAGGTTAGGATTGCCTCGTGAGACTAAGTGGAACGCCCAAAGAGGAAGTAAACAGCATTGGTTGCTAGCGTAGTTGTTCGTTTGGGTGCACAGCCTGATTCGCTCGCTCCTGTACCCTGCTCGCTGATTGGTCATGTAAGCGTATATAAGTGTGTAGACTTGCGGAAATAAAGAGAGAAGAGAGAGAAGATGCATCCGAACCAGGGCGTCTTGTCGTCCTTGCGGGGCGAGGGCGATAGGTAAGTACTGAAGTTTGACGGGGAATTTGGGTGAGTTCTCATCTGAAGAGACTACTGTTCCCATGTGAAATACTGCAAGTTATCTGAGAAAATGAGGGACAAAGCAGTAATGTTGGATGTTTGGACAAAGCAGTAATGTTGGATGTTTGGACAAGAAGGCTTTAAAAGGCCACTGAAGTTATTGAGAATGAAAAGGAGGTGATGACAGATACAAAAGTTCAGCGGCAAATGATCAAAGCTTACTTGAGGTTGAGGTTGAAGGTCTCCAATAGATCACAGAAATAACTAAGAAGACAATATATGGCAGCAGTGAGATGACATAAAAGGTAGAAAAGCCAAAGGTATAAATCTCACTTTGGAAAAAGAAAAAAAAAACACTTTAAAGTAAATTACCACGTTTTAGTGTAAAATGATGACTTAATGTCAGAAAAAGCTGCTTGTAAATCTTAGCTACAAAGTGTGTGACTTTGGGCAAGTTACTTGGCTTCTCCCAAAATTCTAATCTCCTGTAAAATATAGACATTCCTCTGATTGCTGTGAAACTAAATGATAAAATACATGTCAAGAGCTTAGCGTGATACCCAGCACACAGTAAATCCTCAATAAGTGTTATATATTTCTATAAAATATTTAATGATAATATTTAAGACATTAGAGTTTGTTTCACATGAAATAGGTATTATACAAAGCAAATTGGGAAGATTTAGAAGGGATAAGAAGAGTAGGAAATTGAATCTACAGAGTAAAAAGGGTATTACAGAGATAAAAGTAACAGAGATGATCATTAGAATAGCTTAATTCTTGGACAATGACCAAAGATAACAAAGAGGTAAAGCATGATGGATTTAGCTGGCCATAAAGTTAAACAAACAAAAATCCCAGGAGTCCTCTGGTGGATGAAAAGTAAACAGCCTCATCTCTGCACACCACAATTTGAGAAGCTGGTCTAAGGTTCTGAAGTTTTACAATTTGAATTGTACAAGTAGGTAGTTGAGGGAAGAGACCCTGGGGAAGAAAGCCAAACTTTCCCTCTGACTAATTCTAAATAATCTATATTTTAAAAGAGCTCCCACTTCTTTACTACATAAGCATACTGTGTTGATACCCACTTTTGTGCATTTGTTAATAAAATTTTCCATGGGAGTACTTTCCTCTCTTCATTTCCCTTCAATTTATACCCAGAGTTTGATTCAATTTAAGCCTTTTCTATACCTCTTCTTACATCTGCAAAAACATCTGTATGTATGTACTGTTCATATTTATTCCAATGAATATTGGAATATTTATTCCAATGAATGTGCAAAAAACATCCAGTTTAAGTTCAGAACGGGTAAAACCCAAGATTTATATTGCCTAGCAATGCTAAACACACTGTACGTGCTTAGATGCTTCAGGACAAAAGGTCAGGTGGTTTTACGAAAGAACTGCATGGACTATCCTGTTTCAATCTTTCAACAAGCTTTACTGCCATAAAATAAGTTAAGAAAAATACAGAATACAAAACAGCCATTTGTAAGCTTTTTCTTAAAGAGTCAGAAAATAAGTTTTTCAGACTTGTGAACTGTACATGCAGTCTCTGTTGAAAGTATTCAACTCTGCACCTGTATCACAGAAGCAACCATAGACAATATACAAATAATTAAGCATGGCTGTGTTCTAAAAAATTTATCTATAGATAGGTCAGTGGACCACAGGCTATAGTTTGCCAACTCATGCATAATAAGGAAAATGCTTAGAATTTATTACATGGTGTAGAAGAAAATGTATAACTGTGATTTCAGAAAAGTTGAAGGCAACCAATGAGAAAATATTATAATATCCTGTGAGAGATATATTGAGTGAGAGTGCTTAGTTTTTGCTATTACATGAAATAATAACAAATTAAAATTGTGAAAAGAGTAGCAGATTCTAAGGTGAACCCCATGATTCCTATTTCCTGGTATTCAAGCCTTTGTAAAATCTCCTCTTTTTGAGTGTGTCTGGAAGCTGTGACTTGTTTCTAACCAGAAGAATATAGCAAAGGTAACGGGATGTCACCGCTTCTGTTGCATAAGACTGTAATGTCTGTCTTGCTGAGACATGTTCTTCTTCACTGGTTTAGAAGAAATAAGATGCCATGTTGGGAGCTGCCCTTGACTGACAGGCAGCAAGGAACTGAATGCTGCCAACAAACATGTGAGCTTGAAAGCAGATCCTTCCCCGGCCAAGTCTTCAGATGACTTGCAGAGGACCTGATAATCTGTGCTTGGACTCCCAATCCACAGGAATCATGGGATAATAAATGTGTTTTTTTTTTTTTTAAAGATTTTATTTATTCATTTGACACAGAGAGATCACAAGTAGGCAGAGAGGCAGGCAGAGAGAGAGAGAGAGGAGGAAGCAGGCTCCCCGCGGAGCAGAGAACCCGATGCGGGACTCGATCCCAGGACCCTGAGATCATGACCTGAGCCGAAGGCAGCGGCTTAACCCACTGAGCCACCCAGGCACCCATGTGTTTTGTTTTTAAACTAAGTCTGTGTTAATACTGTTACACAGTAATAAGAAACTAATACAAAGTTAATCTCATAGCTAGTTGTAATTGTCTAATAGTATATCATTTATTTCCTACTTCTGAACTAAGAGATTAATTTAAAAATAATGCACTCATAAGTGTCACATAACTTATACTTTAATGACTGACAACTTCTATTAAACCTTTTGATGTTCAATATCGCCGTAAACAGATTAAGATCCTCTATTTTAAGAATTGTATTTATTTAGGGCGCCTGGGTGGCTCAGTGGGTTAGGCCACTGCCTTCGGCTCAGGTCATGATCTCAGGGTCCTGGGATCGAGTCCCGCATCGGGCTCTCTGCTCAGCAGGGAGCCTGCTTCCTCCTCTCTCTCTCTCTCTGCCTGCCTCTCTGCCTACTTGTGATCTCTCTCTGTCAACTAAATAAATAAAATCTTAAAAAAAAAAAAGAATTTTATTTATTTATTTGATAGAGATCACAAGTAGGCAGAAAGGCAGATGAGGGGAGAGGGGCGGGAAGCAGGCTGCCTGCTGAGCAGGGAGCCCAACACAGGGCTCGATCCCAGGATCCTAAGATCATGATCTAAGCCGAAGGCAGACACCCAACCCACTGAGCCACTCAGGTGCCCCAAGATCCTTTATTTTAAAAGATGTATAAATTCTATTTATGCCATTCCTTCACTTTTGATACTTTTAAGATGTCCTAAATTTATCTTTGTGCCAAACTGTCAGCAAGCAATTTAAATAAAAACATCTCAAAACCTAGTTCAATACCAAAGAATGAAACATGTTTCAGGAAGTCTTTGATTTTCTAAATAATTGTAGGGGTCCCTTGGTTATTCAATTGAGAATGGCCTGTTACAAATTCATATTCATTTTTCCAGCTGTATTTGGAAGGTCTAAAATGCACCTACCCTGGATTTCTGGCAGTGTTCACTATGTCTAGATTTCATAGTTCCATTGCTACTGAAATTGTAAATACACTGTTCTGTAAGCCCAGACTTATGTGCATGAACACACTTATGCACACAATCACCTTGGTAAATGAGTAATCTATTTCAAGAGACATGGTCAAAAACTGACAATCTATAGTGAAAACTATTACAGCAAACCATCTTCATGCTTTAATTTTGGGAATAAAAAAAATCTTTGAGTGATGAGCAATATAGTTATGCCCTAAGCTCCTATCCACTGACCTTAAGTCTCCATAACTGGTTTATATTTGGAACTGTTGAACCATTTTTTAAGGCAAACTTCATCTATTATACAAGTTGAACACACCTGAGCAAAAGAAGGGGCAGAGAGAGAGGAAGAGACAGAATCCCAAGAAGACTCCCCACTAAGCTGGAGCCTGATATGGGGCTTGATCCCAGTACCCTGAGAGCATGCCCTTAGTTGAAATCTAGAGTTGGCTCAGACCGAGCTGCTCAGGGGCCCCGGGGAGATAATTTATTTTAGAGAGAGAGAGAGAGAATAGAAGTACGGGGAGGGCCAGAAGGAGAGGGAGAGAATCTCAAGCAGACTCTGTGCTGAGCACGGAACCCAACGTGGGGTTCTTTCCCATGATACTGAGATCATGACCGGAGCAGAAACCTAGGGTCAGATGCTTAACTGACTGAGCCACCCAAGTGCCCGTTGCTTGAAGGTTTTCTAAAGAAAAGCTAATAGATGAAACTAAATTTACCACAGTTTTACATATTTTCAAAAATCTTTAACACTTAGAAGTTGATAGAAGGACATAAATAATACTGAGAAGATTCAAACTATTAGCTTTACAGAAAAACCAGACTATAAAGGCAAGGTGTTTGCCTTATACCTGTCATATTCTTTTATTCAATCATTACTTTAACAGTTATTGAATACCTAGTAAATAATATGTCAGTGAATTGATATTTCATCAAAGATAGACTTTTAAAAAAATCTGTTACTATGTTTTAGTTATTCTTGTCTGAGCTTTTCCTTATTACACACTATAAAAAAAAAAAAACTCCTTTGCTAGACCATCAAGTTCATCAGGCATGTGTTTTCTTCCCATACAACTGCAGATAACAATATCGCTACGCTTTCTGCCACTGTTTAACAAGGATGCCCTATCCTCCAGCTTTCGGTAACATGCATCTCAGTTTCTTTTCACTCTCACTAGCAGTGTCATCAGAGTACAGATTTCCACTAACCATCTGTTCATGGCAATTTGGGCTTCCTCTAACTAATATGCTCCTTAAAATCCTTCCAGCTTTTGTCCACTACCTGGTTCCAAAGCCACACTCCTATTTTTCCTATTTGTTATGGAAGCACCCGACTGCAAGATGCCAGTCATAAAATAACATTGTCAATATTTGCCAAAGGTGGCTGCCTACTCATTATATTCAAGTGAATCTATAAACTATTCAAGAGTTGCAGGTTATAAGAGCAATATATAAAAATCAACAGCCACCCCTTGTTCTGGCTACAACACATGTTAAAGTGTAATAACAGACACAACTATTATGGTATTTAACTTATTATATTGTAATTATTTGCTTTACCTATGTCTCCTCCATAGGTGCAAAGTTCCTTAAGGAAAGAGAGCACCTGATTGATATTTGTAACCCCAACAAACATTTTCTGAATGAATTATCAATCATTCACAGATACTTCCCCTCAAGAAAAGAATTAAAATTTAGTTGCACATTTTAGAAACTATTATAGTAACTCTCCAGATTTTTAGTCATCAAAGCACAAAGTCCCAGGCTCAAGTGAGGAAATGCCATTCTTCACTTTTCATTTGTTCAGACTGGTAAAGATTTAAATGCTCGTTAATACACAGTGTTGTTAAGGGTGAAGGTAAACTCACTGGTGTATTCTTATAACTGCTAACTGTCTGAAGTAAAAGATGGCATATCCCTCTTGGGAGAACAACCTAATAATATCCAATACAATTTAACATGCCTCAACTAAGCAAGTCTGTACCTTGGAATTTATTCTACAGATATTTACACATGTTTGCAAAGCTTAATTTTTTTTTTAAAGATTTTATTTATTTATTTGACAGAGAACACAAGTAGGCAGAGAGGCAGGCAGAGAGAGAGGAGGAAGCAGGCTCCCTGCTGAGCAGAGAGCCCGATGCAGGACTCGATCCCAGGACCCTGAGATCATGACCTGAGCCGAAGGCAGCGGCTTAACCCACTGAGCCACCCAGGCGCCCAGTTTGCAAAGCTTATATACAAGATTATGTACAACAGCATTGTTAGCAATGGAAGAATGGAACTTAAATTTATCAATTGAGAACTATTTAAATAAATTATGGCACATCCATATAAGAGAATCTTTTAGAGTTGTTAGAATAAACATATGATTGCACATGGACTGATCTCTAAGATGTATTAAGTGGAAAAAGCAGAGTGCCCCCATGTTTCTTATTTCAGCAGAAATATTTGGGGAGGATACCAGAACATTATTGTCTCTGGGTACGGGGACGGAGCAACTGAAAGGACAACCTAATATTCTGTACATATCCTTTTCTATTTTATGTATTTATTTATTGACATTAAAAACGAAAATATTTGTCTATGACAAATATATGAATGAAATCCTTCATTCATTCCTTATTTAGTAAAAGGTAAGTTTTTAAAAATGAGACTGACATCACCATTTCTAGAATTTCTCAATTACAGAGTATTTCTTCCTCTTACGTCTACTGTTAAGAATAATTCTGTGGGTGCCTGGGTGGCACAGTAGTTTGAACCATTGTCTTCGGCTCAGGTCAGGGTCTCAGGGTCCTGGGATGGAGCCCTGTGTCGGGCTCTCTGCTCAGCGGGGAGCCTGCTTCTCCCTCTCTCTCTGCCTGCCTCTCTGCCTACTTGTGATCTCGCTCTCTGTCAAAAAAAAAAAAAAAGAAGAATTCTGTACCTCAGGTTCTTAAATAGTACTTTAAAGACTGATGAGGGCACAGATATTTTATAGAACATATTTTACTTAATTTTTTATTAAATGTTGTCTATTATTCAGATACTTGGGCCCTAAGCCCTAGGTAAGTGTCCAGAAAATTATGCTGTAGTGATTGAAGTAAATGGTAAAAACTTGGCAGGGATTTTGCAACCAAGAGCTGAATGGAAATTAATGGCTGGGTTAAAATATGATGACTGAACACAGAACCAACATGACTCAATGGCATTATTTGTAAAAATTAATATATTTTAGGTAGCAATAAGCTACAACTATACAAATCAATCTTTAGCAAATATTGCACACCTGAAAAATCTTAATTAATAGCCTTTGTATATTGTTTTACTATTATGGAGACAAAACTTTCCGCCTAGATTGAAGAAATGCTGATTATGTAAAATAAGAACATTTTTCTTTTTTAAAAAGTCTATTTTTATTATTTATTTTTTGTTGAAGAGGTGCCTCATTAGCGCAGTAGGTAGCGCGTCAGTCTCATATTTTTTGTTGAAGTACAGCTGACACACAATGTTACATTAGTTTCAGGTGTATAACATATTGATTCAATACTTCTACACCATTATGCTACGTTTACTGCATGTGTAGCTACAATCTGTCATCATATAACCCTACTAGTATCATTGACTACAATCCCTCTGCTCTACCTTTCATCCCTGTGATGAATGCACTCCATAACTGGAAGCCTGTACCTCCTACTCCCCTTCATCCATTTCAACCCCGTCAGCCCCCTGCCACTGTCCTCTCCTCTGGCAACCACCAGTTTGTACTCTTAAAAAAAAGAATTTTTTGGCATTGCTACAACTTTTATCCTTATTGTGAATTAATTAAATGAGGGCTCTTTCAAGTTTAGAAATTTGGAAATTATTAAAAGAAAAGACCCCCACAATGTAGGCTTAATTCACTACTTAAAACTTTATTCTAAATAGGTATAAAACTGGGCGCCTGGGTAGCTCAGTTGGTTAAGTGACTGCCTTCAGCTCAGATCATGATCCCAGTATCCTGGATGGAGTCCTGCATCAGGCTCCTTGCTCCTTGGAGAGTCTGCTTTTCCCTCTTACCTTCTCCCATCTCATGCTCTACCTCTCCAATAAATAAAATCTTTAAAAAAATTAACAAGGCATAAAACTCCTATTTTACTGTTTATGGCTATTAGAGAAGTTACAAAAAAAAAAAAACCACAGCCTTTCAGTCATACCAGAATTCAAATCCTAGTTCTTTCACTTGCTGTGTGATAATGGGAAAATCACTTCACCCTCTGAGCCTTATTTCTTTAAGTTTAAGATGGGGTTAATACAGAGTACATGTAACATCTTATAAGGTTGTTATGTTAAGGGAAAAACCACGTATAAAACACTTAGCATAGGGCACCTGGGTGGCTCAGTTGGTTAAGCATTTGCCTTTGGCTCGGGTCATGATCTCAGGGTCCTGGGATAGAGCCCTATGATATGCTCCCTGCCCAGGAGGAAGCCTGTTTCTCCCTCTCCCTCTGCTTGTTTGTGCTCTCTCTCTCTCAAACAAATAATAAATAAAATCTTAAAAAAATATACAGCACAATACTGACCCATCGTAAGAAAAGGACAGCTCTCGCTATTATTATTACTCTTTAATTATACAGCAGAGATGGGGAATAAGATGTACTACACATCTCTTTTGAGTATTCCAGATAGAGCTTTACTTATCAGACAAATGCTTAGGTATATACTAAATTTAAAACACCACCATTTTGCATTCCTGGGGCAGAGTAATACATTTCATTGCTACCTTAAGAGAAGTCAATGAATACAGAGTAACTTTATTGGTGCCTAGAAATAATAATTCCATCTAGATTATCACAATTTGTAGTCTAAGTACAAGCATAGTAAATTTGGAATACTGTATTCAGTTGTGAGCACAGCTGAAGAGACATCAGTTTGATAGGTATGACAAAAGAACAACCAGGAGAGTAAGGAACATGAAAGTCACAACACATTAAAAAGAGTTTAAGCTGTGTCTATTTCATTTAAAGAAGATTTGAGGTAATAAAATATTTTCAAACATTTTAAGAGTGTCATGTGAAAAAGTATGCAAGTTAAATCAGAGAACAAAATTAGAAACAACAAATCTGTTAAATTATATAGATTAAACATTAATATAGAGAGCTTCTTGGGGCCCCTGGGTAGCTCAATTGGTTAAGTGTCTGCCTTTGGCTCAGGCTGTGATCCCGGGGTGCTGGGACTGAGCCCCACATTGGGCTCCCCGCTCAGCGGGGAGTCTGTTCTCCCTCTCCCTCTGCAGCTCCTCCTGCTTGTACTTGCTCTCTCTCTCAATACATATTTAAAAAAAAGAATTTTCTAATAATTTCAATAATAATTCATAGTTTTGTGAAGTAGTGAGCCCTTTAAATTATATAATCTGTATCCAAATTGTTTGATACTGTCAACAATGATCGAAAAGTGATTTATGGCTAGTTGGGAACTTTGACTACATAACTGCCAAAGTGTATTTTAATTCCATATTCTATAATCTAAACATAAGGCAAATAGGATTATGTATGTATAATTAAATAAGAACTATTGGCACTTAAAGGTGAACAAGAATATGCTTTATCAGTTACTTTCCTTTCAATAAGAAAAAATAGTAATAAAAATGCATGATATATATACAATGGACTTATTGGTACTTCTCAAATTAATCACTATAATAACCTCACTTACATACAGAGATGTCCCCCACCCCCCCAAATAAACAATTGGCATTAATTTTAACCTTTTTTAAAAGAAACAGAGGACAATGGACTGTGAACATTTTTAAATTACCAGAGCTGTATTTGCAGATATACTTGCTTCATTTATTCCAAGTTCGGATCACTTAAATTAAAACTTATGGCATTTCTTTTCTAATTTAGCTTAACTCTTATAGAAAGCTATATATTTAATATCAGAATTGGCAAGCCCATAAAATCATTATGCACAATAGAAAACTCTAATCAGTATATGCTATACTAACCAATTAGAAGAACTGTTCCAACAGCCAAACCTCCACCTGGAAACAAAATAAAACCAAGAAAAAAATTAATCTACCCTTTCATACACATTATCTTTAGCAAAAAGTTAAGCTTTATCAAGGACAACTACTTCACTAACTTTAAAATTGCAGATGAGAACAACATTTTAATTACCTTGGAGATATTTTGCTTAAGGTGCTATTATGAAATAATTATATATTATATGTAATTACACACTACACATTACAATTACTTTCATAATATACTGTACTATCCTCTCTTCTCCTATGATAGGACCATGCAGCATTCAACATAACTGTGGTTACGTGTCCCAATAATGTTACATTTAGTACCTGTTAATAAATTAACTCAATAGCCAAGACCTAATGTTCATAGTAAATTAATACTACAGAAGTACAACATAGGAAAGGTTATTATAGTAGAAATTCCACTTTAGTATTTACACTCAAATTTAATAAGCCTTGGGGAAAAACACCCGATAATTAAAAGTAATTCCTTTTCTCAATAGGAAAATACACACAAAGATGGACATATTCCCAAATACATTTAGAATTTAAAATAAACAATATTTTCATAATTTCAAACAAAAAAGTCACCATTATAAAATACATTTTTTTAAAGATTTTTTTTTTTTAGAATTTTATTTATTTATTTGACAGAGAGAGATCACAAGTAGGCAGAGAGGCAGGCAGAGAGAGAGAGGAGGAAGCAGGCTCCCTGCTGAGTAGAGAGCCCGATGTGGGGCTTGATCCCAGGTCTCTAGGATCATGACCTGAGCTGAAGGCAGAGGCTTACCCCACTGAGTCACCCAGGCACCCTTAAAGATTTTATTTATTTATTTATTTGACAGACAGAGATCACAAGCAGGCAGAGAGGCAGGCAGAGAGACAGGGGGAAGCAGGCTCCCTGTTGAGCAGAGAGCCCGATGTGGGGCTTGATCCCAGGTCTCTGGGATCATGACCTGAGCTGAAGGCACAGGCTTTAACCCATTGAGCCACCCAGGCACCCCCAGAATACATTTTTAATAATAGCAGAAAATGTTCTTTTGAATATCTGAATTAGAGCGGTACTGTCATTAGCATATAACTCAAATAATGATTTAATAAAAATCAATTTGAAGTCAAATTATAGATAACTAGAACTACAATGAAAAGACATTTGAGTACAAATATTTTGCGCAACATTTGTAAAAGTATTCCATTTGTTATAAATTATACTAGCAAATTCACTTAAAATAGAATGAAATATGAGTATCAAAGGATGAAATAGATCTAAAGTAATTTAAAAAGAAGCTACTCAAAATTGTTGGATAATTGAAGACAATCCTACCAATGTCTTTGGTTTTGGTGCATAAAACTGTGAAAGAAATATTTAGAGTACCAGTAAAAAACTTTTCCTCCAACAAATTTTGTAGTGGTAAACATTATATAGAATGACTTAGTATGTGAAATTCCTTTGACAGTGTTTACTTTTTGCCTTGCAAATATGCATAAATGTTATTGTTCAAAGAGTTTGAAATTTGGTAATATACATGAACATAGAATACAATACTATATTTGGTGACTTTATGACTCTAAATAGAACATTTCAAATTGTTAGAGAAGATTTTAAAAATAAACTAGTACTTTATATATATTTTAATGTTTAGGTGGATTTGTTATCACACTAAATATGTATTTTAATTTCACATTTAGATAGGTTCTTTCAATATAGCATTTAAAGCCATACCAGACTATACAGGATAACTTCAAATTTTGTTCGAACAAAAAAGAATCACATAAAATGAAATATATAGGATGAAAACAACCATTTAAGATCTGAGCAAAAAGATTTTCTCTAAGATTAGGCTAAGTGTCTACTTTTATAGTTTGTGCTACATATAAACCACTACTAAATTTTTTAATCCATTTTGAGCGCTTAACTTTTTTGATTACTTTGAGCATTTTATATTTCCAGTTCCTTATTTCTCTCTTACATGCAAAACAAGCATTTAAATGCCTACTCACCATTCTGTGTATATTTAAGACAAACTAATAGAGGTATATAACAGATACTGCATGGTCTAACCTAGAGAAGGTACTATGAAAAACAGTTACCTGGTTTCCGTTCCTTAATCTATTTCTTGTAGGAAAGATTTAGATTTCTTGTCTAAACATCCCTGGGACTACATTCATATAGCCTCAAATTAAGAATTTGTATGAGGGCTACAACTGGAACAGTTAGATACAGAACTAAAGATTTTTTGTGAATGTCATTCACAGTGGGATGATAAGAATAGATCCAGAAATAGTTTCCCAATTAAATGAAATGATACCTAGCTGAAGTGTCTGGCTCAGAAAGGTACTCAGTAAGAGCTATTACCATTCTGGCAATTATTTTCTAATGAGAACAAATAATTATAGATATACCATTATTTGATAAATAGTGATCATTATAGTAGTAAGAATTAGAATACTTCCCATTGATGAACTAGTTAAGCAAAGCATTATACAAATGAGAGTACACTAAGAAGGTAATTTTCTGTAAGAATTATTCAAATAAACCAGTTTCTGATAATTCAGGAAATGCCACCCAATTAAATTTTAAATCTTATGTACATTCAATTTCTAATGTTTGGAAAATGTGAACATTACTCAAAACAACATAAAATGAGGACATGTTAATGACTTTAATCAGACATTTGAATATAATATCAGGATTTCTCTTACAAAAGGCAATTATCTTTTTTTCTAAAGGGCTCTATCATGTAAATTTACTAGACTTAAATTTGGATGGCTTTAGTATAGGTTAGTCATTTTGGAGGTTGGTCATGGGGAATAAGATGAAGCCACCTTATTATTTTAAAAAATCAAGCTTTTATTCTGTGTATGAGGGAAAATGATTTGACACGTACATATATGTAACAGCAAAGTTCCTCTGTTCTTCGAAATTTCAGGGTGATGAGACCTCACATTTCCCTAAAATACTTCTGCATAAAGTATTTTGATATATCTCACTTGATATATAAGATATATGAACTGTGGTTCTAACTGTATTTTAAACTAGAGTAAGTTTGAATAAGTTTGTATCCATGTACTCATCAAAAAATAAAAAGCTTCCGCAACCAGCCATGACAGGATATCTTGACATGATACGTTCAACCAAAGCTCATTTTAATGGATCTTTACATTCAGAACTCCATTGGTACCCTGAGATCAAGAGTCATATACTCTACCAACTGAGCCAGCCAGGAGCCCCAGAAAATTATATTAAAGGGAGAAAATTCAATCACCATTTACACTTCGCAAAGCAGATCTCTAGTTAAGCTATAAATTTTGGGTAAGCAAGGTCAAATTAATGTATTAGGATATAACGAGTGATACCTTACTTTATAAGGGCCTCTCCTTTTTCAAAGTTAGGGGAAGTAAAAGGGAAAGGAAATAAAAGTCAGAAAAGACAACAGCGATTTATAGCAGTCCTTTCTATAAAGGAATAGTTTTGTATAAAATTATAGGTCATTTTAGGGAGAATGCAAAGTACAAACAGTTCCTATCCCTTCCTTTGTTCACAGCAATGTCCTGAACTACTTAATTAATGCCATGCCTCAAATTAAACTGCAGTTCATTTCATTAACAAGTCTACTTTTTCTTCTCTCTCTGGGAGGTAGGAAACATCCTGACAACTCTTGATTATCACAACGATTAGCTGGGAAAATATAGGAAACAAAACAGAAAAAGCTATAAACAGAATGGTTCTATAGATTAAGTTACATGAAACAAGTTTATGTATCAATACAAATGAAATAAGCTACATTTTCCTTAAATATACAGCCATTACTAAACTATCATAACCATAAAAATAAGGATTATTTTTAATATATAGTCCAAACTCAACATATATCACATATTCTAATTAAGATACAGTGGAGCAAAGAAAATAAGCCCACCAGTATTTACTTTTTAACATTAGCATTGAAAATGATAGCTATCTTCAAGCTTCTTCAGAGTATTCTTCCTATACTGTTCTTTATCCCAAATCCCTATCTTCCATTCACCTAATTGTCAAAATTGAGTAAGTCCCAAACAGCACATTAATTAAACCAGTCAAACCTGAGATATCACCACTCCTTAAAGTACCTTTTTGAAGGATTAGCCTCGGAGAGAATTCCCCCAGGTTAGACAATATGATCCTAAGATCATATTGAGCTTATACCTTTTGCCCTAGGGGGGGGAAAATATATATATATATATATATATATATATATACACACACACACACACACAACATGTAAGAGCTATACCTTTTGCCCTACAAAAAAAAAAAAAAAAAAAAAAAAGGAAAGAAATTTTGCCAGAATCCTTTATCCACTGTAAACTTCTTGGTGATTACTAGAAGAAGGGAAATGAATTATTTATATATATATATATATATATAGTGACCTCATATGATGACATAAATGTCCTGGAAGGACAGGGTAGAGAAGCTGGGTTAGAAAAATCTTGGAAGTTGAAAATTTCAATGTGGCCAACTTGGGAAATGTATATCAATATCTAGCAAAATTTAAGTTGTGAGAACAAAAGTTTTTGATATGATTAGATCATGTTTATAAAAGATGCTGATGTGGGGAATTGTCAAATTCATAAAGCATTTGGGAGTAGGAATAGAAATATTAGCGTATCTTCAAATGATCAAACTTCAATTTGCCTGTATAATATATTCAAAAATATACTTAAATATACTTAAATATATATATATATTTAAGTATATATATATACTTAAATATATATATAAATATATATTAAATATATAAATAAATCTATGCTTAAAATTAAATTGACATCACAGTGGCAGTAGTGAAATATCACTGCCCTGCATGGTAGTGACAATACAATATTTACTTGTTTCACAGTAACCACTGATTATATTTAGGCAACAGTCGCGATGTCATAGTATAATTCCACCATTCTGATAAAACATCCTGCTATCATTGTGTCTTGTCACAATATGGTTGTATTAGGCTTGTCACAATTTGAGTCAAATATTTTAGAGTAACAATATAATCTGAATTACTTATATTTATGTGTATACACATTAGCAGCCAAACATTTCACTTCCAAATAATGTTTTAATGAAAAACAAATGTAATGGATTTGCTCTACAGAGCCATACAAAATAAAAAATAAAAATACAAAAATGTCATTAAGAAGTTAACAACGACTAAAATACTTCTGGACATATTTATTATTCCAAATGCACTCCTATTATAACAACCTCTTCTGTGCACTTTGAGAATTAACTGCACACATGCAAAACATATTTCAAAATATCCCCAAACTAGTACCTATTTCAATTATCTTAAACGAACACCAATTTTTAGCATAAGTTTTTTACAATCAAATACTCTTGTCCCTTGCAAGCAAATCTGGAAGATTTTTAAATTACAGTTCAAGTTTATATCACTGTAGAAACATTTAAATATAAATGAAATATTTATATATAGTGCTTTAGGTTAACTTTTTAGTGGGTGCTTTAAGAGACGTACTTAAATCTTTAGTCTTGGGTTTGATAAATGCTTAAAGCCACTTCAAAAGAGTTCTCAAAAATCTGAAACAGCTGTAGCACAGTGCAATAACACTAAATTTGAAGCCTGAAGATCAGCCTACACTGTCTCTAGCTTTAATGACTCTGTTCATGTCACTGTATCTGCTTCTAAAGCTCACACATAACTCATCCTACCTCTTTCATAATTTCTTGCCCAGGTTTTGTTTTTTTTTTTCCCCTACATAGTTCTCTTTCAATGAAGAACTTAATGAGAATCAACTATGTGCCAGAAACTGTCCTATAACAAAATAGCAAATTTTGTTATTCTAATAAGAAACTGAAGGTATAATGTCAGAAATATGACCTTTTTGTTTGACGAGATTCAGGATTAAGTGAATAAAGTTCCATATCTCCAGTGAATTAGGGAAGAGGAAAATAGGGAAGGACTAGGAACAGCTTCCAGACTTTAAATTCAAGTATAAGATGATACCAAGTAAAGCTCAACAGGGAAAAAAAAAAATCTGAGATAAATATTTGCTAACTATATATTTTGGATCATTTGTTTTCAGTACCATGCAATTTAGGAAGGCAATACTTGAGACAATTAAGTGCAAATACTCAAATTTGTGTAGAAATAACCAGGATTCAGTTAAGAACATGACATAACAGACAAGAAGCTGTGTTCTTTCTCAAAGGTTGCTTGCCTTGTCAATTTCCTTTGCACTAAACCTATCTGAAGAGTGTACCTTGAGGGGGAAAATGTAATACAGAGAGAAATTTCAAGTGTAGAACAAGAACAAGCAATGGCATTTGTAATATTTTATGAAAATGTACAAGACTTAACTGACAGATCACATACTATATAGTTATGAAATATAAACATAGACCAATTTTAATGAAGCAACATTCTGATAAGACAACTAATTTACAAGCTCTATTAACACAGCAGCTCTGTCCTAGCAATCTAATGTGGCCAATCTTCGCAACGTAACAGTTATGAAATAAGCTATTCTTCAGCAGGCTTCTCATGAAAAATTACAAAGATTATACAAGAAAGCCTAAGGACTGGATTTCTTTTTCTCATTAAAATGTGAATTAACTTTAAACAATGTTAACTCTGGGAAGCAAAATATACAGAGAAAAAAATTAACAAAAATATATACAAATATATTTAACGCAGTCTACTAGTACGACCACCATTATCAACAACAGGCTTTAACTACTTTGTACCCACGTAAGTGTTTAACATCCATTCTCTTAAAGCCAAGTTTGTTTAAAGATTCAGAACCAGGAGATAAGCAGCCTGGCGGTGAAAGTGGGGAAGTTAACTTTTTTCAGCATTTTCTAAATGAAATGCATCTCTCACAATGATACAAACTTTGTAGGTTAGGCGAAACCACGAGCTATCTGGGGTTGGCAGAACGGTGCAGAGACCAGGAGGGGATCCTGGAGTTGAGGCCAAACCATCTCCAAATATTAATGATTCCCCCTGATTAAATAGTATTTCTAGATAAAATCATGTAGGGATCCCGTCGTAACCTAGAAAGGCTGGTGGGCCAGAAACACAGTACAACGTGGGAGCAGTAACAGCATTTAGGAGTGTCCCTACAACATTTCCTCCCCTACATCTTTATCAGACCGGACTATCCTTTCCAAGTCCGAAGGCTGGGGGGTGAGCGATAAATAAGAGGTTAGGGCGGCTTCCCTGGCAGGTGCCCTCCCTAAGTATTCCCTCTGTTGAGCCCAAATCTCCGTTCTGAACCGACCTAGGAGCTGGTCCAGGGCTGGGAGCCCGGTAGATACCAGCAGCTGTCCATTCCGCACCGACGGTCGTGTGCCCGCGATGGACACCAGTCGAGAACAGCCGCTGTCGGTACCGCTGGCTCTAGGACCCTTCCTCTGGAAACTGGTGACGTTGTTCTTGCATGCTGCAGCCCCTATAGATCCAGTACTCCCAGCGCCGGTGCCGCAGTCCGCCGCGGCCGCCATGTTGGAGCTTCCCGCGTTGACCCAATAGGAACTCTGGGAACTGAAGCCGCAAACCCGTCAGAGCCAGCCCCAAACACCCGCCTCCTTGCCCGCTATCTCCGCTCCCATGGCCAATAGAATTGAGAGCTCTCTTCCCAGCCAACCAATCGCAAGGAGTATTGCTGAAAAGTGCGCTCTACGTGGGGACGGCGGACTTCTGCTGGGCCCAGGTGAGAAAGGCCCACCTGAGTCCTGGGTGAGAGTGTTCCTTGGTTCTTTGGGGCTAGAGGTGGGTAATATCATTAAACATTTTTCTCGTTTTGAGTGTCTTCATTCACGCAGAATGAAAAAAAGAAAAAACAAAAACTAGTGGAGCGATATATTAAGTAACTGCCAGTGAGAATTTGCACCTTTCTCTGGTCCTTAGAAAAGAGGGAAGATATTTTCCCTCGCCCCTTCTTTTCTGACTTCTGAGAGAAAGTTCATTCCGCCTTTACCATCAAGTTTTTTTGTTTTGTTTTGTTTTGTTTTTCTCGGACTGGTTGTGTTTTATTGAAGAAATTGGAACTCCTAATGAGTTGCTTGCTGAGCATCTGGGCTCATTTCGACAGTGCCGGTGGCAGGCAGGTGGGTTGGCTTTAAACTTTAGCGAGAAAACTCTTGAGCTTTGAGGAGATTTGGTTTTCCTGTCTCAAACAGCAAATGACAAAATGTACTTCTCTGACAAGTCCCCTTGAGAAGCTTTCGTTAATTTTAATTAGTGCTTCTGGAAGTCTTGGGGCGCGTTTCTATAAGTAGTGTGAATGACAAGTGTTACTCTGACAACCTTGTTCACACATTTAATTGTCATTTGCTGTTAAGGCAGCTGCAAATAACAGAAAATACTTTAGGTCTCTTTACCAAAAAAAAAAAAAAAAAACTGGTATTAGATGTGTCTGTACTTTATTTTCCTAGTGATTTGTGAACTCTGAATTGAGAGCTTTTTTTTTTTTTTTTTTTAGAATAGGAATTTTATGTGTGGAAAAAACATGTCATTTAGAGCTGTGTCTTTGGATTTAAAACTTTTCTCAAAAGTGAGCTGGGTGGAGGAGTAAGTGATTTTTAAAGAAAGGTATTAATGATTGACAAATGTCTAAACTAAAAAAGACTCCCAAATTGTGCCTGTGCTACTGAATTATTGGTTTTGACAGTGATCTATGATGTATTAAAATATATATCTATCCAAATTTTTTTGAAATACTTTCCAGTGAATTGTTTTAAATCTCAGTGACTTACTAAAACTTTTTGGCAACTTCTGTTTGATAAACTGCAATTAGTCATGTGAAATAGTGGCTGGTGGTTTTGTTTTTGTATTTAAAGTAAAATCTTAAGAAAATAAAACAAACCGCCTTACTGCTTAACAGTGTATCAACTGGAAAGTTTGATCAAGATTTAGATGCTTTCATTTAGAACCTTTCCTCAGTGTAAATTTGTAATCTAAATGATTCAGTAAATAGCTGTTCAGTGCTTACTTTCGGCTTAGACCTAATGTGTCACTTTAGATCCATAGAAATAAAAATGTTCTCATTTGGGGGAGATTAACATAATAATCTATATAGTTTCTATATATAATAGAAAACAGCATAATGCTTTAAGTGAACACGTTGGACAGTATGTGCCAATTTTTTTTCTGTAGTAAATAAGTGCTAAGAAGGGCAAAACAAAAAGGGACAAAGCAGTCTAATTTCAGATGTAAACTTCTTGGATATTTTTGCTGCTTGGAAAAATTTGGAATAATAATGAACTTTTATAGGCTTCTTTACTACAAATATGTACCTTTGTTTCCTCTCCATTTACTTTATCCTTTAGTTTTCTAAAAGTGGTGATATGGTGCTTTGTTTATGTTAGTATTAGAACTGAAGAATTTGTTCAACTTCATAATTCAGAAATTATGCCATATATGCACATCAAGGCATTCTTGAAGTTATATCTTCAATATATAATATATGTAATATTATAGAATAAATTTATTTAATCTGTCTTAATTTTTTTTACAAAGACAAAACTTTTGCTCTCAAAGCAAATAATGCCAAATACTGGAATTTACCAGTACATAGAGTTGAATATAAAACATTGGAATAAATGAGGTATTTGTGGAAAGGGTATGTTTAGGTATGGTGTTAATAATGATTAAAAACAGCTTAATAATTAACAATTATTTGTCGAGCACATACTAAATCCCAGGGAATATGCTAAGCATTCAGGTTATAGGAGAAAGAATAGTTATTTTTTTTCTTTGAGTTCATAGTTGGGGGAAGCAGGGTGTTAAACAGGATAATAAGGTATATTATAAGTGCTGTATACCTAACTTGGACTGAGAGAACAGAGAGGAGCCTTGGGAAGTTTCTCCTGAGGAGGAAGTTTAACTAGTGTGATGAAGGAAGTATAAAAGATGAGGGCGTAATAGACAATGAAAGCCATTGCAGAGGATGGGAAGACTATTTCTTCAAATCTGCTCTCACTGCTTCTGTGCAGGCAGTTCTCATGATTTATGCAGAGTGCTAAGATGAGACTGGAGAAGTTAGACAAAGATCTAATTGGTTTTTTTAAGGTTGTGGCTCTTGTTTTTTGTAAAAATAATAGGAAACGGGAAATTACTGAAGATTTTTAAGTAAAGCAACAACATAATGATCATATTTGATTGTTATGTTTTGGCTAAGAGTATACTAGAAGAGAATGGATTAGTTGACTGTGGTTGGGATAAAAGGCATGGAATGAATTAAGAGATTACTATGAGGAGTAGAATTGATGTGACCAAGGAGAGTTGACACAAGGAATCAAAGATGACAGATTTCTGAGCAGGTTTGTGGATGGCAGAGGTTAAAGAATAAAGGAAGATAGCGGAATTTTGTTGTTATGATGTTGGTTGTTTTAGGGAATAGGAGATCATAAAATGAGTTTTTAAAATCTGTTTTGCATATGTTTAAATGGAGGCACCCTGGAAGCATCCAAGTAGAGATAGCCAGTACACACTGGGCCATATGAGAAAGGGATTTCTTGATAAAACACGTAAATTTAAAATTAATTAGCACATGGTGGGAGTTTACCCCAAGGAATGAATAAACTCACCAAGGAAATGTATACTTTGAGAAGAAAAAAGGACCAAGAATAAACTTTGGGGAGCATGACATTTAAAACCAGGGCAGAGAAAAAGAAAGTAAAATAAGAATTGGAAATGTTTATTTGATTTAGTATTAATGTTTTACAGGCTTTGTTAAAGGAAGATTTGATGGAGTAGTAAACTGAAAAGTCAAATAATGTATTTAGAATTGAATGGCAAATGAAGTTGAATATTCCATAAAAGTAGACCATTTTACATTTTAGAATGCTTTGCTATGAAGGGGGATAGAGGGAGATGACAAACATTTAAGGGAGGAGTTTTGTTGTTAAAGAGAGAAAATAAGGCACTGGAAAATAGTTCTAGACAATTGATAAAGAAAAGGACCTAAATGAGATGGAAGGAATGGAAATCATAGCATAGGAGAAGGATCAGTATTTGAAAGGCTGGGGGGACAATTCAATGGCTAAAGGGTGTAAATGAAAATAATCTCCTTTCCCTCCTTTCTGCTATTAAATCGTGGAGTCCTTAAGACCATTCTGTCTTTTTTAGTTCATGTTCTTACTTTTATCCAGTCCCAGGACCTCAGTTACCATTTGTATATCAATGAAAAACATGTATAGCTTCTCTGACCTCTGGAATTATAAATTCAGGTATTTACTTTACCAGTTTCTTAATGGGTCTTCAAATTCATAATGCCCTAGACTGAACTTCCTCTTACATTTTATATCTTAGTAAATGATAGGACCTTTTGCAGAATTAGTTGCCTAAGACAAGGAACCTCACTACACTCAGGTCCTCTCTCAAGCATCATTCTGCCATGTCCATTACATTACCCAGACTTATAAAATTTACTTCTTAATAGCTTTCTAATCCATTCTGGGACCTGTAGCCCTCATCTTTTTTTTTTTTTTTTTTAAATATTTTATTTATTTATTTGACAGAGAGAGATCACAGTAGGAGAGAGGAAGGGAAGAGATCACAGAGAGAGAGGAAGGGAAGCAGGCCCCCTGCTGAGCGGAGAGCCCGATGTGGGACTCGATCCCAGGACACTGAGATCATGACCTGAGCCGAAGGCAGCGGCTTAACCCACTGAGCCACCCAGGCGCCCACATCTTAATTCATCTGCAGTATATTCGTCATTCAAGTGCCATCCCAATCCTTTCAGAATAGAGGTCTGATAATATAAAAGCAGTACTTACTAAGTACTGGCACGTAGCTCCCTCCATTTGTCTCTCTAGCCACATCACTGTAAATTTCCTTACTCTCTGCATTCTAGCATTTATTCATTCTCCTGTTCTCTAGTATTTACTTACTCTGTCCTGTTCTCTTCCTCCAAAAGGCCAATAGTTAGCTTCTACTTATCCTTCAAATCTCGCTTCAACCTACACATTCTCAGTAAAGCCGTCTCTCCTTGCTATCTAAATGAAATCAGCTCCAGGACATCTGGGTGGCTCAGCTGTTTAAGTGTCTGATTCTTGATTCCAACTCAGGTCATGATCTCAGGATTGTGAGATTGAGTCCTGCATTAAGATTCTCTCTCTTCCCTCTCCCTCTGCCATTCCTGCCCCACATGTACACACACATGCTCCCTCTCTGTCTCAGAAAAGAAAAAAAAAAGAAAAAGAAAAGAAAGAAAAATCAACTCCTGTATATATCAACAAGTGAGTGGAATTGGAAATTAAAAACACAATGTCATTTACATTAATATCCCAAAAAATTAAATATTTAGGCATAAATCTAATAAAGATATGTATAAGATCTATATGAGGAAAACTGCAAAATTACGATGAATAAAATCAAAGAAAAACTAAATAAATAGAAAGATGTCCCATGTTTATGGATAGGAGACTCAGTGTCAGGATGTCATTCTTCCCAAATTGATCTGTAGATTCATATGCCATCCCAATCAAAATCCCAGAAAGCTATTTTATGAATATTGACAAGCTGATTTTGAAGTTTATATGGAGAGGCAAAAGACCCAGAATAGCAAACACAATATTGAAGGAGAAGAACAAAGTTGGAGAACTGAAACTACCTGACTTCAAGACTTAACTTAAAGCTACAGTAATTAAGATGGTGTGATATTGGTAAAAGAGTAGACAAATAGATCAGTGGAACAGAATAGAGTACTCAGAAATAGACTCACATAAATATTATCTACTGACCTTTGACAAATGAGTGAAGGCAATACAATGAAACAAAGTCAGTCGTTTTAGCAAATGGTGCTGGAACAACATACACATGGCGAAGAGAAAAAAAAGAGAATCTAGGCACAGACTTTACATCTTTCATAGAAATTAACACTAGTGCACCACGTATCTAAACATAAAATGCAAAACTGTAAAACTCCTAGAAGATAACATAGGAGAAAACCTAGAAAACGTTGGGTATCTGATGCTTTTTTAGATAAAATACCAAAGATATGATCCATGAAAAAAATAGTTGATTAGTTTGACTTCATCAAAATTAAAAATTCTTGCTCTGTGAGAATGTCAAGAGAATGAGAAGAAAAGGCATATGCTGCGAGAAAATATTTGCAAATGTTATAGCTGATAGAATATTGTTATCCAGAATATACAAAGAGCTCTTTAAAACTCAAAAATAAACAACTTGATTTAAAAATGAGCCAAATACCTTTACGGACATTTGATCAAAGAGGACATACAGATGGCAAAAAGCAAATGAAAGGAAGCTTCACATCATATATCATCAGAGAAATGCAAATTTAAACAACATTGAGATACTGTTGCACACCTACTAGAGTGGCCAAAACCTGAAACACTGACAACACTAAATGCTAATGAGAATGTGGAACAACAGGAACTTTCATACATTGCTGATGAAAATGCAAAATGGTACAGCCACTTGGGAAGACAGTTTGGAGATTTCTGACAAAACTAAACATGCTCTTACCATATCCTCCAGCAGTCATACTCTTATACATTTACCCAGAGGAGTTGAAAACATCCACATAAAGACTTGCACATGGATGTGTATAGCAACTTTATTCATAATAACCAAAACTTGGAAGTAACCAAGATATCCCTCAGTAAGTGAATGGATAAAGTGTGGGCTATGGTATATTATTCAGTGCTAAAATCAAATGAGCTATTGAGCTATGAAAAGACATGGAGGAACCTTAAATGCAAATTACTGAGTGAAAGAAATCAGTTGGAAAAAACCGAATACCAATTCCAACTGTGGAATTCTGGAAAGGTCAAAACTATGGAGACAATAAAAAGACCAATGGTTGCCAAAGGTGTTTGAGGGAGAAGATGAATACGCAGAGCACAGAGGGTTTTCAGGGCAGTGAAAATGTTCTGTATGTATGATGGATATGTCATACTTTTGTCCAAACCCATAGAATATACAGCACCAAAACTGAATCCTAACATCAGCTGTGGACTTTGGGTGATTGTGATGTGTCAATATAGGTTCATCCTTGGTTTAAAAAAAAAAAAAAAAAAAAGTGGTGTTCTGGTGAGTGACATGGATAATAGTGGAGACTATACATTTGTGGGGTCAGAAGTGTATGGGATTTTCTGTACCTTACAATTTTATTGTAACTCTAAAACTGCTTTAATGTGGAATTAGCTGTATAAAATGTAAGTCTGAGGGTTCCATAAGCAACATGTATATCACCCTTATTGCCACCTAGTGGGACCATTTTTATAAGGGTTCCAACAAGTTGAATTCTGAGAAGTCTAAATACAATTGAAAGACTTAAGGTATACCAAAAACCATATTGGTATTGTTAAGCAATTAGCATCTCATGACTGAAATGGGCACCTCTCCAATTGGTCTTTCAGTGGTTTTTTGAGACATAGGGTCTGTTTACCATTGTGAATATGAAGGTGAACCATATTAACAGAGGTATGAAGGCTTACTGTAGGGTCTGATGGTGTTCTGGCACCATGATTGAATGAATAAATGTCAAGGTTATGCCTGTACAGAGGGAGTTCTTGGACCCCATGGGGTTTGCTTTCTTTTAGTATACACTCACAAAGAGAAAGCAAAGTCCTGATTTGCTTTATCTGTTTCTGTACTTTATGTAGATGAAGTCATACACTGTTTACTCTTGTATTTGACTTCTTTTGCTCATTATATTTGTGAAATGATTGGTATTAGTGTGTACAGATATGGATTATTTGCTGCTTTATAGTATTGTGTAAATATATCACAATTCATTATCCATTCTGCTTTGAAAGAGATTTGGCTAGCTTACTATTTGTGGCCAAATATCTTTCTTACATGGTTGTACCAGTTTACACCCTAACCAGGAATGTTTGAGATTTCGGTTGCCTGTCATCCTTACCAGCACTAAATATTTTCTTTTTACTTTAGCCTTTCTGAAGGGATTGTGATATGACATTGTCATTTGGATTTGGACTGATGAAGTTGAGTACCTGTTCATATGCTTATTGGCCATTTAGATAAACCTCCTGTGAGGAGTCTGCCTTTGCTAATTTTTTTTAAAGTTGGACTGTTAGATTTTTTAGATTTTTAGATGTTCTTTTTATATTTTGGGTAAAAGTCCAGTTTGAAGTAAGTGTGTTACAAATATATTTAGTCTCTGACTTGCCTTTTCATATTCTTTAAAAAAAATTTTTTTAAGTAATCTCTACACCCAACATGGGGCTTGAATTTACAACCCTGAGTAAGAGTTGCATGTTCCACCAACTGAGCCAGCTAGTTGCACCTCACCTTTTTATATTCTTAGTTTTTTCACTTTTAGTCAGAATAAATTCTAATGTATCAATTTTTTGCTTTATAGCTAAGTTTGCCTACTCCAAGACTCCAAAGATGATCTTAGTGTTTTCTTCTAAAAGTCCTGAGGTTTGCTTTTAAATATTTGAACATGCATTCCGTTGGAATTGATTTTTTTTTCCCTTTTGTGTGAGACAGGATTTGTTCTTCTTGTATAGATAACGTATTGTGATGAAAATACAAAATGTTAAAAACTGTACGATGTAGTTAGACCAGTATTTAGAGAAATTACACCCTTATCTATAAAACAATATATTAGAAAAGGAAGAAAATCAATGAATTAGATTTTTATCACAAAGGAGAAAAACCAAAATCTCAGATTTACTTCAAAATATTTTCTATTTTTTGTTTTGATTTCTTCACTGACCCGTGAATTTTTTAGGACATTCTAAGAATGCTCAAATAACTAATTACATTGGATGCCAGGAAAGCAGGTATAATCTGGGGCTGTCCAGGGCACATGAGTACTTTTGTTCATCCTAATTTTAGAGGATGTTTAAATATAAATAGAAAACTTGGAAGTTTAAAATTAAAATTAAAAAATCTATCGTATAGGGGCGCCTGGGTGGCTCAGTGGGTTAAAGCCTCTGCCTTCGGCTCAGGTCATGATCCCAGGGTCCTGCGATCGAGCCCCACATCGGGCTCTCTGCTCAGCGGGGAGCCTGCTTCCTCCTCTCTCTGTCTGCCTCTCTGCCTCCTTGTGATTTCTGTCTGTCAAATAAATAAATAAATCTTAAAAAAAAAAAAATCTATCGTATACTCATGTCTTCAGTATAATACGGTAAAAGTGTCAAAAGGTGTTTTGGCTCAAGGAGACTTGTTAAGTAAATGTATCTATAAGACATTTTTAGTGGTAAACACTTGAACACTAAAATTTTTTAGTGATAAAAGGAATAGAAATTCCAGAGCTAGAACCGCCCAGTATTGGTGTATCTCCCTAACTGGGACTATTCTTTATTTTTGTGGTCCTAGTAAGGAATTGAACGACTTCTGACTGGTGTTAAGTGCTCCTTTCATGTGTCAACTTTGAGGACTCTCATAAGGATATCGATGTTGTGCTAAGCTAAGCGTATGTGTTGTTCTGATTATCATGTATATTTCTGATGAGATGTGATCAATTCATCTTCAGTATGAATAATTATGGAAGTCCAGGGAAAGTCCGCATATTTAAAACCATTCCATTTGAAGCACCTTACCTCTGATTTTTTTTTTTAATATTTTATTTATTTGTCAGGGAAGTGAGAGAGAGAGAGAGCGCGCGCACAAGCAGGCAGAGAGGCTGGCAGAGGCAGAGAGAGAAGCAGGCTCCCTGCCGAGCAAGGAGCCCATGTGGGACTGGATCCCAGAACACTGGGATTATGACCAGAGCCGAAGGCAGCGCAGCGGCTTAACCAACTGAGCCACCAGGCGTCCCCATGGAATGTCACACAGGCTGGTGAAGCTCCCCTGTAAAGAAATATATAATTCTTGGTACAATCAATAGTGTTAAGAGAGGGAAATACATTATTTTGGATTGCTGTTTTCTAGTTTAAGAGTCTGGATGTGAAGTATGTTTATACTTTATATACTGGATATGAAGTTTCTTGCAGTATAACATGAAAATTAAAAATGGAGCAAACATTTTCCTTATTAACTCAGAACTAAATTGGAGCCATGTATTATATGACTTCTTAAAACCTTTTCTTCATGTTCCATATAATTATTTCTTCTTTCTTTGAATTATATTTTCTTAGGAAACACTTTTTTTTATTTACAGTTTTGATAGCATTAATTAATTGCATTCCCTATATTGAATTCTTTGTAATCTCTTCCATATCTGTGATCATATTTACTGATTTGTAATTCTGTATCTTTGGATTTTTTCTAAGTTTTTTTCTCTGAATAACTTTGAAGCATTATTTTTAAAAAGCGTAGTTTAAAGCTATTGTCATAGAATGACATCTTAGATTTATGCATAAATTCTTTCCATTTCCAACATTACCAGTTTCTGTTTTTTCTGAATTTTATCTTCCTGCTTCTCTTCCTCTTTTTTGTTTTTCACTACAGTTCTTTTTAAAGCAGTAATTAAAATACAGTTCTAGTAATCTATTATGGTAATTTCCAAACAAGCCCTGTCCAGTAGAATTTCCTGTATTATTGGAAATGTCCCATATCTTTATCATCCAGCACAATAACCATTACACACATATGGCTATTGGGTACTTGCAATGTAGCTGACATGACTGAGGAACTGAATTTTTAATTTTATTATTTAAATTTCAACACTACATTTGGCTAGCTGTTACTCTGTTGGACAGCATAGCTCTAGATCAAGATTTGACAAATTTTTCTGTAAAAGACCAAATTATAAATATTTTAGGCTTTGCAGACCATATGGTCCCTGTTGCAACTATTTAACTCTACTGTCGTAGTTAGTACAAAGGCAGCCTCAGACAACATGTAAACAAATAAGTATTCTGTGTTACAGTAAAACCTTATTTGTGAAAATAGTGCTGGCAGAATTTGGCTCATGGGCCCTAGTTTGACAACCTCTACTCTAGATCAGAGCTGTTTCTAGGAATATTTATGTTTTCCTTCTCCAGCTCTGTATTGTCTGGGTCCTTTCCATTGTTTTTCCTGTGTGTGTGTGTGTGTGTGTGTGTGTGTGTGTGTGTGTGTGTGTGTATTGGAGGGGAGAGAGGAGTCCCTTTTCCTGCACTATTTTAGAGAGATCATTACCCACACTGGATTATTACTCTATATTTCTTCAACTTTTCAAGTTTTTTTGTATGTGGGGGGACGTGGTAGTAGACAAAATTTCTATTTTAAATTTCTTGAAACTCTACTCTTTGTTCTTTTAATCCTACTCTTTCATATACTTCTTGTTTTATAGGTGCAATATCTTTTTTTTTTAAGATTTTTAAAATTTATTTGACAGACAGAGATCACAAGTAGGTAGAGAGGCAGGCAGAGAGAAAGGAGGAAGCAGGCTTCCCGCAGAGCAGAGAGACCGATGCGGGGCTCGATCCCAGGACCCCGGGATCATGACCTGAGTGGAAGGCAGAGGCTTTAACCTACTGAGCCACCCAGGTGCCCCATAGGTGCAGTATCTTATGCAGTTTCTCTGAAGATATTAAATAAATTTCTTTTTCTTTTTTCTAACCTAGAGTTGCTAAGTTATTTTTCATCATGGGCCTTCTTTTTCATTCTGTGATTTCCTTAAATGTTGGTGATCCTTGGTCGTCCATTCATGTTGATATATGATCAGTTAAATAATATAAATTACTGGAGTTGCTTTTCTCTTTTGTTTCCCTAGCAAATCTTTATCCTAAATGGAAAAGAATACTGATGGAAAGGTTTTTTTTTTTGGTCAGTGGATAGAATTTACTTATTGGTGTGCTTTGGTTAGAATAGGTAAGAGATAGACCAGGCCCTTCTCTAATAGCCAGATAAGGAGAATCCTATCCTAGGTATCTAGCCACCATACTTGGAGCCCAAGTTCCTCTCAGACAGTTTTTACCTTTTTTAAGTAGGTTAGCCTCCATAACTATTGATTCGCCCACAACCCTTCGGAGTCACAAGAATAAAAGTCCTCTATCTTCCCTGAAATATTCTCCTGTGTGTCTGGTTGGCAGGGGGTCAGGATACTTTTTCAGAAATCAGATAGTAAATATTTTACATTTTTTTGGCCTTACTACCTCTTTCACAACTACTCAACTCTGCCATTTCCACCCTAACCTATCATTATGATTTCATATGTCTTATCTTATGAAAATTCTTTAAAACATCTAGTATGTTGATGCTTTTCACTCCCTTGTACTGGCCGGAAGATCAGCCTTTTATTCTATTTGGGCCTTCAGTGGATTGGATGCTGCACACTCACATTAGGGAAGGCAGTCTGCTGTACTGGGTCTAATGATCTGTTAATCTATTCCAGAAATGCCATCACAGGAACACCCAGAATAGTGTTTGACCGAATTTCTTGGTATCCCATGGCCTAGTTGACACATAAAATTAGTCATCATAGTCACATAGCTAATAAGTGATAGAACAAGGATTCACAACAGGGCTAAGCTGTGTGAGATGAAAACCCATGCCCTTATTTACTAGTTGCACCTGGATGGATCAGAACTCAGTATCCTCCTAAAGATAGCCCTTTATTTTGCCAATTTATGGATATTAGCATAAAAAATGAAGCCTGTTTCCTTTGCTGGTCAGAGTGACCAGGATGGTGAGAAAATGTGATAGGAAACAACTGGGATAGTAAGTTCAACATATCTAACCCAGAGACGAATGATTCTGAGTTTCCTAAGACCTATGTTAATCTGGTGAAAGGGAAATTAGACCCTTTGTTTCTCCAGAGCATGGAAATTTTAATTTCATTTAAGGTTAAAGAACTTTTTTAGGATTGTCTGGCACTGAAACAAGATCTTTAATAATTTAAAACTATTTGCTTTTAGAAATCTTTAGAATTTTATTGAATATGGCCTCCCAACGATGATCCATCCTAAGGCCTGGGACATGTGAACATGATTAGATACCACTTCCCCAATTATGTTGTCATATGGCACAGTTGACCTAAAGATGGGGAGACTGACCGTGTGAGTCTGAACTAATCATGAGAATTAAAAAAAAAAAAAAGAAAGAAAGAAAGAAAAGAAAAGAAAAAAGAAAGAAAGTATTCTCTAGCTGGTAAAGAAGAGAAAGTTAAAATACTTGAAGAATGTGACATGCTGAGTCTGAATATGCAGGGACCATGGAAAAAAGAATGCAGAACTCCTTAAGGAGATGAGAGATGCTCTCGGCTGACAGCAAATACGAAGAGGGAACCTTGGACCATTTCTCAGCTGCAAACAACAGGATTCTGCCATCAACCTAGAAAGGTTGGTAGTGGATTCCTCCCCAGTGACTCCAGGGATCTCTGCCTGATATCCTGATTTTTGATTTTGTGATATCCTGAGCAAAGAACCCAATCAAGACCGTCTATGCCGGTAATCTACAGAACAATAAGGTAATACATGGATGTTGATTAAAGAAAAAAAGATCCTGGGGCATCTGGGTGGCTCATTTGGTTAAGTGTCCGACTCTGGATTTCGACTCAGATCATGATCTTGGGGTTGTGGGATTGAGGCCTCAGTGCTGGGCATGGAGCCTGTTTAAGATTTTCTCTCTCTCCCTCCCTCTGCTCTTTCCCCAGCCTATCTCTCTCTCAAAAAAAAAAAAAAAAAAAAAAACAAACTTTAGAATTTTAATGTCACATTTTTACTTTTTATGTTTTTTTCTTTCCCCAAATGGAAAGTTTTAAAAAGTAGTTAGAGGGGGACGCCTGGGTGGCTCAGGCTCAGTTGGTTGGACGACTGCCTTCGGCTCAGGTCATGATCCTGGAGTCCCGGGATCGAGTCCCGCATCGGACTCCCAGCTCCATGGGGAGTCTGCTTCTCTCTCTGACCTACTCCTCGTTCATGCTCTCTCTCACTGTCTCTCTCTCAAGTAAATAAATAAAATCTTAAAAAAAAAATAATAAAAAAATAAAAAGTAGTTAGAGGTCATTTTGTATTATAGGCATACCTTGTTTTACTTTACCTTGCTTTATTGTACTTCACAGACAATGCATT
Source organism: Mustela erminea (assembly GCF_009829155.1). Lineage (NCBI taxonomy): Eukaryota > Metazoa > Chordata > Mammalia > Carnivora > Mustelidae > Mustela > Mustela erminea. The sequence continues at coordinate 83,536,326 of NC_045622.1, read as the reverse complement.
TATTAAATTGAAGGTTTGTAGCAATCCAGCATTGAGAAAGAAAGTCCACTGGCACCATTTTCCAAGAGCATTTGCTCACTTCGTGTCTCTATGTCACATTTTGGTAGTTCTCGCAATATTTTAACCTTTTTCATTATTATTTGTTATGGTGAACTGTGATCAATGATCTTTGATGTTACTATTATAATTGTTTTGGAACACCACAAACTGTGCCCATATAAGACAGTGAATTTATTTTTGTTAATTTTATTTATTCATTTGAGAGAGAGAGAGAAAGGCAGAGAGGGCACAAGCAGGGGTAGAGGAAGAGAGAGAGGAAGAAGAGGACTCCCCACTGAGCTGGGGGCCTGACATAGGGCTCAATCCCAGGATCTGAAGATCATGACCCGAGTGAAGGCAAGCACGTCACCATCTGAGCCCCCCCGGGCACCACTAGGACAATGAATTTAACCAATAAATATGTGTGTTTTGCTTGCTCCCCGTCATTTTCCATCTCTCTGCATCTCCTTGGGCCTCCCGATTCTCTAAGACATGAAATTAGGCTAGTTAATAACCTGACAGTAGCCTCTAAGTGTTCAGGTGATAGGAAGAGTCCCACATCTCTCACTTTAAATCAAAAGCAGATATGAGTAAGCTTAGTGGGGAAGGCATGTTGAAAGCCGAGATATGCTGAAAGGTCTTTTGTGCCAAACAGTTAGCCAAGTTGTGATTGCAAAGGAAAATTCTTAGAAATTAAAAAGGCTACTCCTATGAGCAAACAAATGGCAAGAAAGTGAAACAGCCTCATGGCTGACATGGAGAAAGTTTTAGTGGTTTGGATAGAAGATTAAAATAGCCTCAACAGGGCACCTGGGTGGCTGAGTGGGTTAAGCCGCTGCCTTCGGCTCAGGTCATGATCTCAGGGTCCTGGGATCGAGTTCCGCATCGGGCTCTCTGCTCAGCAGGGAGCCTGCTTCCTCCTCTCTCTCTCTCTGCCTGCCTCTCTGCCTACTTGTGTTCTCTCTGTCAAATAAATAAATAAATAAATATTTTAAAAAAATAGCCTCAACATTTTTTAAGCTACAGTGTAATCAAGAGCAAGGCCTTAATTCTCTTCAATTCTGTGAAGGCTGAGGGAGATGAGGAAGCTGCAGAAGAAAGGTTTGAAGCCAGATGAGGTTGGTTCATGAGGTTTGAAGAATGAAGCTGTTTTTATAACATAAAAGTACATGGTGAACAGCAAGTATTACAGAAGATCTAGCTGAGATCATTAACAATGGTGGCTAAGATAAAATACAGATTTTCAATGTAGACATCGATGAAATAGCCTTCTATTTTAAGAAGATACCATTTAGGTCTTTCATAGGTAGAGGAAGTCAATGTCTGGTTTCAAAGCTTCTAATCTTTTAGGGGCTAATACAGTTAGTGACTTGAAGCCGAATGCTTATTTATCATTCTGAAAAATCTTAGGGGCTTTAAGAATTATGTTAAGTCTATTTTACCTGTGCTCTGTAAAGTGAACAACAAGCCCTGGATGACAGCACATCTATCTACAGCATAGTTTACTGAATATTTCAAGTTCACAGTTGAGACTTCCTGCAAAAAAAGATTTCAAAGTGTCACTGCTCATTGATGATATATCTGGTCACCCAAGAGCTCTTACAGAGATGTGCAATGAGATTGTTTTCATGCCTGCTAACACAGCATCCATTCTGCAGCCCATGGATCAAGGGCTAATTTCAACTTTCAAGTCTTATTATTTAAGAAATATATTTCATAAGGTTGTAACTGTGATAGTGATTCTTCTGATGGATTTGGGCAAAGTAAATGGAAAGCCTTTTGGAAAGCCTTCAACATTCTAGATGCCATTAAGAATCTTCATGATTCATGGGAACAGGTCAGTATGTCATTAACAAGGGTTTGGAAGAAGTTTGATTCCAACGCTCATGATTGACTTAGGGTTTCAAACCTTCAGTGGAGGAAGTAACTACAGATGTGGTGGAAATAGCAAGAGAACCAGAATTAGAAGTAGAGCCTGAAGACATGACCAAATTGCTGCAGTGTCATGATAAAACCTGAATGGATAAGGAGTTTCTTCTTATGAATGAACAAAGAAAGTGGTTTCTTGAGATGGAATCTCCTTTTGGTGAATATACTGTGAAGATTGTTAAAATGACAATAGGATTTATAAAGTCGCACAAACTTAGCTGATAAAGCAGTGGCAGAAAAGGATTAACTCTAATTTTGCAAGTTCTACTATGGGTAAAAGGCTATCAAATGGTATTGCATGCTACAGAGGAATCATTCATGAAAGGAATAATCAAGCTATGTGGCCGACTTCATTGTGTTGCTTAAGGAAATTGCCATAGCCACCCCAGTCTTCAACAAACAGCACCCTGATCAACACTGAAGCAGCACACTCCGCCAGCAAAAGGATTATAGCTCACCAAAAGCTCAGATGATGGTTAGCATTTTTTAGCAATAAACTATTTTTAAGTTAAGGTATGTATGTTTTTTAGACATCTATTACACACTTAATAGACTACAGTATAATGTAAATGTAACTTTTATATGCCCTGGAATATCCAAAACTTAATTTGAGTCACCTTATTGTGAAACTTGCTTTATTGTCGTGGTTTGGAACTGAGCCTGCAGTATCTCTGAGGTATGTAATTTTATCATTCTTCATAATGAAGTATTTGAAAATAAGGTTTTAGTTGTATTCTGAGGTTAAATTTGTTTTAAAAATAAAGCAAATCATATTCCCTTTTTCTATTAAGATTTCCTAAATGAATTCATACAGAATTAACGAATTACTATCATGTGATGATCATTTTCCCTCCCTAAGCTTTGGAATGTATTCATTTTAGACCTTACAGTAATTGTCATGATTCTCTAATTGAAATAGTTGTGTCAAACCTCTTAGGTAGCTCAAGGTCTTGAGGCCCCCCCCCTTTATAAGGAAAAACTTTTTGTGGTAAAATTTACTATTTTGATTATTTCTAAGTGTACAATTCAGTGCTATTAGGTATATTTACAGTGTTTTATAAACGTTGCTACTACCTGTTTTCAGAACTTTTCCATCATCCCAAACAATCTCCCTGTTGAGTAATAGCTCCCCATTCCTCCATTGCCTGGCCTCTAGTAACTTTTATTCTACTTTCTGTCACTATGAGTTTGCCTGTCTAGATACGTCATATAAATGGAATCATGTATTTGTTCTTTGTTAGTGTTTGCATAATGTTTTTCACTTAGCATAGCTTTTTTTAGAGTTCATCCATCTTACATCATACACCAAAACTTCATTTCTTTTTGTGGTTAATTAATATTTCATTGTTCATATATAGCACATTTGTTGATCCATACATTTTCTTTCTTAAAGATTTATTTATTTATTTTTGAGAGAGAATGGGGGAGAGCCAGAGGAAAGGAATCCCAAGCAGACTGCACACTGAGCAGAACCTGCCATGATGCTCAGTCTAACCACCCATGAGAGCATGACCTGAGCGGAAACCAAGAGTTGGATGCTCAACCAACTAAGCCATTCAGGAATCCCGATCCATACATTTTTTGATAAGACACTAGTACAAGTATCTGTTAGAGTCTTTCCTATCAGTTCCTTTAGATATATACCTGTCTAAAGGTGGAAGTAGTGGATTTGGGATCCAGGAATGGAATTGCTGGATCATATGATAAATCTACCTTTAACTTTGTGAGGAACTGTGGGAGTGTTTTCCACAGTAGCTGATCCAATTTGCATTCTCATTAATAATGCACCGGGGTTCCAGTTTCTCTCTATGCTCAGCAACTTTTGTTGTTTTCTGTTTTTTGAATAATAGTTACCCTATTGTGTTTGAAGTGGTATCTGATTATGGTTTTGGTTTGTATTGTCCGACTGATTTGTGATGTTGGCATCTTTTGCAGTCTAGGTAGACTGAAAATTGTCCTAGTTTTCTGGTGCTGATTTTTTGCTTAACAGTTCCTTCCTCAATTTATCTGTTTCTCTTGCATTTTACAATAAGCAGCAAGGAGAAACCAGTACACACCTTTAACACTTTGCTTGGAAATCTCCTCAGCTAAATATACAAATTCATTGCTTACAAGTACTGCTTTTCACTCAATGGTAGAGCACATTTCGGCCCAAGTTTTCTGCTACTTTATAATGAGGATTGTCTTCCCTCTAGCATTCAATAACATGTCCCTCATTTCCTTCTTGAGACTTTACCAGAAGCCCTTTTAACACTCATATTTCTACAACATTCTGATTCTGACAATATATGTAGTCTGTAAGATGATGGGTTTCTCTGCCATTCTGTCTACTACCTTCAGAACCTTTACCAGGATTTCTTAAATATGTCTGTTTCTACCAGCAGCCTCTTAAGTCAATCTGCCAACAGTCTTCAATTTTTTTTTTTTTTATGTTTAGGTGTGTGTTAGAGCAACGTTCCACTTCCCAGTACCAAAATCTGGATTAATTTCCTAGGATTTCCATAATGAATTACTACAAACTTAGTGGCTTAAAACAAAGAAATTTTTACTTGTCAGTTTTGGAAACCAGAAGTTCAAAATTAAGGTGTCAGCAGAACCATGTTTGTTCCAAAGCCTCATTGGGAGAATCCTTCTTTGCTTCTTCTAGTTTCTCGTGGCTGCTGTTGTGCCTTGGCTTGTGACAACATAATTCCAACCTCTGCCTCCATTTTTATTGTCTTTCTCTATGTCTCTATATGTCCTTTTCCGTCTCCTATAAGGGCATGCTCATTGGATTTAGGGCCTGTCATGATCTTATGTTGATCTTTATTGTAATTTTTTCTGCAGAAACCCTACATTCCAATAAAGTCACATTCTGAAATTCTTGGTGGCTATGAATTCAGAGGGGAGGGAGGAACACTACCCAACTCACTATAGTCTCTTTTTAAGTAATTATATTATAAATGTATTATAAACTATTCATAATTTTTTAAAAAATCAATATTTGTATGTGATATTTTATTATGAGATTATTTTTTACTATACTAATACCATTAATGTTAATATTCATATGAGAGTCCTGAATAGGGAAATCACTCTTCTTTTCAGACTTGACAATCTATATTAGAAGTAAGGGTTTATTTCATGTATCTTTGCTTTTTAATGAGAATAGTGTGCATATGTGCATGGACACACATTAATAAAAAGCTCTAAAGTTCTGTTGACTTTAAGAAGTTTGTTACTCAGTATTTATTCATACGGTCATGGTGAGATCCTAAATCACCTTTTTATTAGAACAGTGGTGATCACACACTGAGTGTGTGAGGTTAAATTTTCTTGAGTTTTTGAGAGTTTCAATATTGACTCCAAAATGTTCAGTGAGTTCTTCAAGTACGTAAATCAGAGAAAGAATATTTTTATAAGTAGCAGCAATATAAGTTTATTGAGTTTCCAGTCAGGTTAGATTGTTAAGAGCAAGGACAGTGCCTATAAATGGGGAAAGAGTATATTTAAGCAGAGTGTTGCAGAAAAAACTCACTTTTAAGGGTTCTAACATAAAAGAGGAAAAGACGGTAGGATCATAGAGGGAGGAGTTTGAGTAAAACAAAAATTGATATTGAAACAAATGTACTAGAAAGAGGAAAGATAGACTGGTAGAAATAAGTATCACAGAAAGTGAAATGTGCAAAAGCAAAACCAAGAAATAGGATAAGAGAAAGACTTTAAGGAGGGCAAAGTATAACAAATAATGCTGTGGGGGTGCCTGGGTGGCTCAGTGGTTTAAAGCCTCTACCTTCAGCTCAGGTCATGATCTTAGGATCCTGGGATTGAGACCCGCATCGGGCTCTCTGCTCGGGGGAGACTGCTTCCCTCCCACCCACCCACCTCCCAACCTGCCTCTCTGCCTGCTTGTGATGTCTGTCAAATAAATAAAATCTTTTTTTTAAGATTTAAGAAATAATGCTGTGAATAATGTAATGTTAAAGGGTAGAAGATTCATACATCAGTTTATTTTGACTTCATTAAAATTAACTGTAATTGTTAGAGAATCACTGTAGTCTTGCTATCATATACTGAAATCAAGCTTTTCATATTATTTTGCCAGAAAAAAATAGTAGGAACCATTTTACATATTATTCATTAAATTTCAAATAAATATATTCATATACAATATATTGATTTGTGATCATGTGCATTATGTAAATTATATGTAATCATGTATATTTCAAGATGAATATTCATGTTATCTTTTAATGGCAAAATTTTATTTTTCAGTGTAGACACTGAAATGTTGCATGTAAACAATATGAAGCAAACTGTTTAACATCTCAAATAGAAGTGAAAATAAATCTTTATTTTGAAGTAAAATTGACATACAGTATCCTGTTAGCTTCAGGTATACATCATAGTAATTTGATATATTATACGTTATGAAATGGTAAGTCTAGTTATCTGTCACCAAAGTTACTGCAATCTTTTTGACTATGTTCTCTACACTCTATATTATATCCCCATGATTTACTTATTCTGTAACAGAAAGTTCATTTTATAATTTGAAAAAATTTTTTTTCAGTCTTAAGAATGGACATGGAGATATTTTAGTTGACTAGGAGGCAATTTTGACATCCAAGATAGTTTCAAACATAGTATGTTTTTCTATTGTCACATTTTAACTCATCACAGTTTTTCTGCATTATCATGTGCATTACTTGCATTCAGTAAATGTTTGACTAATCAGTCTTAGCAGATCTGCATTACATACTACTTCTCTGCTGCCTTTTCATTGTTAAAATTAACTTCAAATATTCATGCGGACATGTAGAAATGACTTTATGTCCTTTTACTTGTAAATTATTTAGAGTTTGATATATTAGAACTGTACATGTTTGACTTATCAACTCCTTTAAGTCCTTGATCACAGTTCTCTCTAGTTTGATATGTCATCCATTTACTTCTGCTTAAATTTTTTGGTGGATAAAGGGCTTTAATATTCTGGGGTATTTTTAATTGCTTTATGCAAAGTATTATCATAGAGCTGATTCAAAATCCCATCGACCCACTAAGAGGAATGTATACCTTAACAACTAAGAGACATTTAGTCGTACTGTATACTAAGTCAACACAACATGGCTGAGGAAATCCTTTACCTAATACAATTTTGATTTCCTGCTTTAGGAATCCTGAAATTGTGGATTACCCAAAAATACTTTGAGACATGCTTTAGATGTTTTTTCTGGAAGCCTTGCAGCTGCCCTAAAAATTGAATGTATTGTAGAACAGACCTATGGTAAGTGGTTGTTTTTTTTTTTTCTCCTTCTTCTTTTTCTTCTGTCGGTTTCATGTTCATATTAAGTCTTAGGAATGTTGTAATGCTGCTCCCTGCTGGACAAAGTGTAATTTTTTAAAGTTGGCACTTAATAGATGGGCAAATAACTGGTTAGCTGGGTCCACTAAAGAGGGTGCATTCATAGAAAAACAACAGTATACAATAAAAGCAACTTTATTATCATAATGGGTGATACCATTGTGATTGTGTTGGTATCTGGAGTATGATGAAGGTGCTGATGGTTTTGTTTCTAAATTTCATTGTCTGCTTGTATAGTGACATCTACAAGTTAAAACAAACATACGTTGAAAGATGCTTATAGGTGATGGGATTTCCTAAATTGTATGCATATAGTGTTTATAGTTGAAGTCAGTTTCTTCTTCTTATTATTTTTTGTAATTTAATTTCCCATACTTTTGTTTTTCCAAAGGAAATATTTAAAACAGCTCCAGTATAATTTAAGTTAGGCATTATTGGATCTATTTTGAATGAATCACCCTATGCTATACTTTATTCAGTGGACTTTAAGTGTAACTTGCTTTGTATATCCATCCTATAATCCAGCTATCATGTTTTCTAGTACACACAGTGAAATATTTACACAGAGTAACATTAGGTTGGACCTCAAGTGTCATATCTATGTCCATCCTATTATGAAACCTCATACTGTGTGCATACACAAGTGCTCCCAAAATTATTAGAAAAGGTTAGAAAATTGTCAGGAATGTGTTAAGAAGAGTGTTTTTCTTCTTTCTGATGAGCTATAATACAGTTTTTGGAGTGCAGCCTGTGTAAAATTACGTAGATTTTTTTTGATGTAATATAGATTTTTTTTTAAAGGAAACATACATTTCATTGAAAAGAAGAAAAAGTAACAAACAATATAGAGCTAAGCAAATATTTAATAGGATAGCTATTCTTATATTCTTTAATGGGTTGGTACCTTTTTTGTAGCCATTGGAAAAGCCTGTGAAATTCACTGTTAATTAGGATTGTGGAGAATTAGGCATAGTAACACTTCTTTATTATCAAATATTACAATAAGAATTAGAAATGTAGACAAGAAAATAAATTGTTAGCAAAAAGAGGAACCCTGTTTTCCTTCTCTGTAAGAATATGTTATTTCAGAAAGCATACCATTTTAAACTTATTATAAAACATAACATCGTATAGAAACATAAATGTAGGGGTGCCTGGATGGCTCAGTTGGTTGTGTCTGCCTTCAGCGTAGGTCACGATCCCATGAATCCTAGGATCAAGCCCTGCATTGTGCTCCCTGCTAAGGGGGGAGTCTCTTTCTCCCTCTTACCCTATCCCCTGCTTGTGGTCTCTCCTCTCTCACTCTCTCTCAAATAAGTAAATAAAATCTTAAAAAAAATGTGTAGTAAAAGGAATAAATATAAAGTAAGCATCCATGTTACCGTAAATCATCACTGGCATCCCAGAAACCCTTGATATAATCTTCCTATTTTAAAAAAGTAATGAATGTCCTGAAATTTGTGGTAATTATTTATATAGTCTCTATATAGTTTTTATCATTTTTATGTGTATTTCTCAACAATATGTTCACTTTTTCTCTTGTTAATCTTTATGGAATCACGTGTATTTTTGGTAAACAATTTAATATTTTTATTAGAAATGTTTTTGAAAAAA